>NC_081437.1:36203940-36284606 GCF_949786415.1 Peromyscus eremicus | reverse complement strand
GAGAAAGAAAGAAAGAAAGAAAGAAAGAAAGAAAGAAAGAAAGAAAGAAAGAAAGAAAGAAAGAAAGAAAGAAAGAAGACAGCTCACGTAATGGGAGAGAACATTCCCCAATCTTGCATTTAATAAAGGGTTTGCAAATAGACTATATAAAAAGACATTGCGGGCTATAAGGGCAATCTTGAGTGTGACATCTGTCACCCCCGCTGACTGCCAGGGTTGATTAGCTGACCTGGCCAGCTCTATGTGGACCCCTTCCTCCAACACTGCTCCACTCCACAAGTGCCCTTCTGAAATCTGTGTGCTCGGGTATTCCTTCCCCAGCCGAGAGCCTCTGCAGGTAGCTGCTCCCTGATGAAGCCTCCTAAGAAGCTCTGAAGAATCATGCAACTCACTCACAGGAAGTCAGCCTCGGTGATGGGCTGTGGGGTGGGGACAGTGAAGGGGGCTGGAGGTGGCACCTGTGTTTTAGGGGCTTTGGCTGTAGCCTCTGCTTCCTCCTCACAGCCTGGGCGACCAGTGACCCTAATCTGAAACTACCCTCTGCCCTGCCATGCCACACACTCATTAGAAGGGTCACACAGGGGCAGGGGGTCAGATCTTGGGTCTAATAAAGGTCCTATACACAAAAGTCCTCTGAGAAGCCATGGGCTGGTGGCCGGTTAGTGGAGAGTGACATGTCTCCCCAGGGCCAGCCCCTTACAGTGCTCAATAAAGTCCTGCTCAGCCACCACGGCATAGACACTTGTCTGCCTCTTTTGCCCTCACCTCAACCCCTCCCTAACATCTCCCCCACCTTACCCCCTCCCCAACTCTCCTAGTCAGAACAGCCCCATGCTTCTCTCCATACCCCGTCACTTGGGGAGAAGTAATTCTCTCCAAATCCCACTCTCACATCACTCCACACCAGTGATCAATATTAATAATGAAAATAATAACCAAGGCTTATTACACAGCTGGGATGTGCCCGGTTCTGTAATAAACGCAATGATTGCTTCCCCAAGGCTCACGGAAGCCCCTGAGTGCCCCTTAAAGCCAAGTTCCTTCCAGGTCAAGAGAGGTGGGGCCCAGAGGGAGCTCCTGCCTATGACCAGCTTTCAGATTGCTCTGAGTGAGGGCCTCGGGGGGCTTGACAGTCTTCCACGGGCCTCAGTTTCCCCGAGAGTCTGGCGGAATGCACTCTGATTCCCTCACAGGATGGCAGTCACATGGGGGCTTCACTGGCCTACGGAGTCCTCATTCCCACCGCCTCCGTTAATACAGACACATATTTTTAACATCCTCCAGCGCCCTCAATTTGTTTTCTCATTTTCCTCCTCATTTTCTTCTTGCCCCTTGGGACTTGGAACCTAATTTTAGTGAAGGTCAAATGCAGTTTCTTGGGGGCAGTTGCTTTTCTTTCATCTACCTCTGGAGAAGAGGGAGGGGCATCCGAGAGTTATTTCGGAAAGGGGCATGTAGGTTTAGAGCGGGGGGGGGGGGGGGCTGAGGGTGGGAACCAGGAGTGCAAAAAGGGACTCCTTAGCTGATCTGGGATCCTGGCTGGGGGCCGCTGGTCTGTCTTCTTTCTGCTGTCTGTCTGGCCATCCATCAGAGAGGCATCAATTTCACTAGGAAGGCGTCCAAAGCTGGCAGAAGCCTTAGCTGTCTCTGCCAAAACCTTCTCACTCGCATTTGGGGATGCTGAGGCACTGAGAGGGACCTATGTAACCAGGCCATGACTCACATAAAATCTGCCTGTTCTGGTTTTATTCCGTTGCTGTGATAACACACACTGAACAAAAGCAACTTGGCAGGGGATGAGGGTATGTGTAAGGAGAGAGCCCAGGGGTTAAGGGCACTGGCTGCTCTTGCATAGGACCCAGGTTCGATTCCCAGCATCCACCCAGGGCTCACAACCATCTGTGACTCTAGTTCCCAGGGGCCTGATGCCCTCTGATGGCCTCTGTGGGCGCCAGGCACACACATGGTGTGTAGACATACATGAAGACAAACCACCCATATGTATAAAATGAAATTTTAAAATTAAAGAAAAAAAAAAGAACCCTTTGTGCCACCAAGAAGAAACATTTAACAAGAAGCAAAGAGATTGGTGAGGGGCAGAGTAGGGGTGTTGGTTAGGGGACTGACCAAGGGAGCAGGGTCAGGAACTCTGGGTCTACAAAGTTACCCAGGCTTCCCCTCTAGTGGCTGTGAGGGGACTTAGAGTTGCCCGTCCTTTCCAGCCACTGTAGTCTGTCAGCTGACCTCACCCAAATTCCAGCCCTTCTCCAAGCACCTTAGTGGCCGTGAGCTGTCTGCTGTGGCCAGCAGACCCATGTCTCCCATTCCCCCACCCCTCTGCCACCAAGCAGAGCCGAGGGCACCTGTGTCTGCCAGTCTCTTCCTGATCATAGGTGACGGGGGCTTTGCTGCTATGCACTAAGAGGAACACGATGTTGGCTGGTGACGTCTGTAAGTCACTGCCCTGGACTGTCTTGGATGTAGCTCCAGGCCAGTAGTTCTCAGCCTTCCTAATGCTGCAACCCTTTAATACAGCTCCTCATGCTGTAATGACCCCCAACCATAAAATTATCTTCGTTGCTACTCCATAACTGTAATTTTGCTATGGTTATGAATCTTAATGTAAACATCTGATATGCAGGATATCTGATGTGTGACCCCCCCCCCAAAGGGGTTGTGACGGCTGCTGTAGAGTCTGGGAAAGGAATGTTCCTCAGGATCTGGAGAAGTTTGCCCCTCAACTTCTGGAACCCCATTGGATTCTCAGCCTGTGGGAAGCAGATGTTCTGAGGTACTGGGAAGGAGGGGCTTCTTAGGAGACAGGCCCGTGCTCCCAGGTCCAGGGACCTAAGGGGCTGAAGGCCCAGGTCACAGGAGGGGAACTGGTATTCTCCACCACTGAGCTCATCTCAACCTTGCCTCTTGGTGACCTCATCCCTCCAGACCTGATGCTAGTCCCCAGGACTCCATTTTAGTTCAGAGAACAAGAGTAGGCTGAAATTGTCTGGAAAGGGGACCTGCGGCTTCACGGCTTCCACTCGGTTCCTTCCTAGGGACTAGGGACAAGGAACAAACACTCCATTCTTCAGAACTCTCCTCACCTACCCATTCATCCCGTTCCCTCCCCAGAGATGCTGACCAAGGATTTTCTCTGTTGTCTTTCTCCCTGAACTTCCCTGAAAACCTTGACTCTGCCTCAGCCCTCTGCTCCTCTGTTGTGGATTATGATGTGTGTGTGTGTGTGTGTGTGTGTGTGTGTGTGTGTGTGTGTGTGTATCTGAGTAATTACATGTGAGTGAGTGTATGCATGCAGATACAGAAATACAAGTGTAAAGGTGTATAAAAATGTATGCACGGGTATACTTGTGCTCACAAATGTGTGTGTGTGGGTGCACAAGGATGTAAGGTGCTTCATGTATGAGGCCTTCTGAGAGCCGGGCCCCCCGGGTGGTGACACATACCTAGCTTGGTGAGACTTCCTGGGGAGGTCACTGTGACCAGCCCTGCTGCGCCCCTAAGCCTCCGGCACTTGCAGAGGGTCCCAGGCCCCTCTGCCTCCTGTTGCTCCCTGTACTGGGTACTTAGAGAGGATGTAAGTTAGGTGTACATGGGTGTGATAATGGGGCGCCATACTGGGTCCCTGTAGCCACTGGGCAGATTGTGAAATCCAGGGCTCTGACACCATGGCCTCCTTGGGACGACGGCCCCTGGAAGTTGAGGGACCCTCAAAGGCATGTGGTAGGCACCCCCCAGTAGCCCCTGTGCCTGTTTGGCACATTGCACACAGTAGACCCTCACTAGCTCTGCAGTATCAGGTGTGTGGCTAATCACTTCCACCCCACCAGTAAGGGAGTGGGGCTTAAAGACAGTTCCCCGTTACATTGGGGGCTGGCTCCCCGAAAAGGACCTGGCATATGTGAGTGTCTTGGGGATCATTGTGAGACAGGGGAAGAAAGCCACAATGGCTGGACACCAGTCTTTCTCCCTTGGGGGCGAGGGTATCATCCTCACACCCCTGGGACGCCTTCAGAGAACTTGTCCCCAGGGGACACCCCTCCCATCAACACATCCCACTATGAGCTGAGCTGAGTGTCATGGAAAATTCCACCTGCAACTTTGCTTCCTGGAGTAACCTGTCCCCAAAGCTCCCTCCACTTCCCACACAGCTCAGGCTTCCTAATTGCCAAGAGCCCATAAAAGCCTTTCGGAGCCTCTGGGATTTTTTTTTCCTATTTTTTTCCCTTCAATTGGAAAGAGAATTAATAGGTATGGAAAGTGCCACCTGAACACCCTGGGGTAGGGGTGCGGTGAAAGCCCATAGGACCAGGACCATCCCAACCCCCAGCCAGCATGACAAGCCTCTGAGGAGACCCTGCCCAATGTTTCCTGAGCTGCTTGAAGACCTAAAAGAAGGGTCTATAGAAACAAGAGTATGTTAAGGGTTCATGGGAACTGACCAAAAGCAAAATTCATTTAGGGAACCAAGATTCATCAGCCAGCCCCCTGCAACCAGTGAATTGTCCCTCTGCTCATGGCAATAGAAAGGTTCATCCCCAAAGCCCCGATGGTAACTTATGCACAATTCCTGCTCCAGACCTGTGTCGGCCTTGTGAGAGGCTCTTCCTGGGGAGACGCAACACATGTTTACTCACCCCAGAAAGGGACTCCACAATAGACCAAGTTAGTGGTTGTGCCAAAGTACAGCTTGGTAAACTGTTGAGTTTTTATTGGGGTTACCCACAGCAATGTGTGTGAGGGGTTACAGGAGCAGGGATGACCCACAGATGTAACACGGGAAAGCCCACCCAAAGACAACTCCAAAGCTGCCGCCCTGGAGCTCTCAGTAGGAGCTCCACTTGAAGGTCAAAGACATCTCCTGCAGGTAGCTTGGCCAGCCAGAGACAGGCACATGACCAGCAGACATGGCACCCAAGCAGCAGACGGTTGAGGGCCAGAGAGAGGCATGGCCATGACTGAGCCAGCCAGAGACATGCACATGACCAGCAGACATGCCACCTAAGATAGTCTCATTTCCAGAAGGCTCTGCCACCAACCTCAGGAATCTCTGAGCAAGTTAGAAACACACACAGAGGCTCAGTACTCTTACCAAAAGAGAGGGAGTGGGGAGACAGAATCAGACGACATCAACCAACTGTGCTACGCAGAAGCAGCGCAGGGCTCTTCCCCAGGGCAGGTGCACATGATTCTTATTTTTACCCTCACTGTCTGTCTGTCACCAGATACGGCTCTGCCTCCCGCCGGCCTTAAAGAGCACAGGGGAGACTGTCACTGAACCAGAGACTCTGTGTGGCTGTTCTTGGCAATCTCACTATTCTGTCTACAGTGCAGCCCCCGTGGGCACAGACAAAGGGCAGGCCTAATCATGTCAAGGTGGAGGGCAGGCGGCAGAGGAGAGCGAGCCACAGCCCTGCTTGATAGCAGACAGGTGACCTTGGTTTAAGAAATTGTATCACCGGGCAGTGATAGCACACACTTTAATCCTAGTGCTCAGGAGACACAGGCAGGTGGATCTCTGTAAATTCAAGGCCAGCCTGGTCTACAGAGGGAGTTCCAGGACAGCCAGGGCTGCACAGAAAAACCCCGTCTCAAAACCAACCAACCAACCAACCAACCAACCATTTTGTTTGTTTTTACTCTTTTGAAGGGCCCGCCACCCAGCTCCCAAATAAATCACTCATGGAGGCTTATTCTTAATTATGAATGCCCGGCCTTAGCTTGGTTTATTTCTTGCCAGCTTTCCTTAACTTTAATTATACCATCTACCTTTTGCCTCTGGGCTTTTCCTGTTCTCTTAATTCTGTAAATCTTACTCTTACTCTGTGGATTGCTGTCTAGCTGGATGTCTAGCCCCTAGAGTCGTCCTCCTTCTCTGGCTACTTCTTTTCTCCTCCCAGATTTCTCCTATATATTCTCTCTGCCTGCCAGCCCCACCCATCCTTTCTCCTGCCTTGTTATTGGCCGTTCAGCTCTTTATTAGACCAATCAGGTGTTTTAGACAGGCACAGTAACCTAGCCTCACAGAGTTAAATCAATGAAACATAAACAAAGATAACACACCTTAAAGTAATATTCTACAACCAACCAACCAACCAACAAACACTGTATCTTCGCCTGAAACATATGAGGATAAAAATCACTTCTCATGGGGCAGCCACATAAAGCTTCGGAAGCTGGTAGAAATACAAGCAGCATTACAGATGTTCCGAGAGGATGTGCCCACAGCCTGGGAGGGCAGCGAGCTGGCTGCAGCACATTTCTTTTTTTTTAATTTTTTACTTTTTGCCAACTCTTCCTCAAATGGGTGACATGATGCTTAATCTTGATTGTCAATGTGACTGGATTTAGAACCACCTAGACTGGCAAGGCGCACCTCTGGGTGTGTTTCCAGAGATCATTAACTGAGAGTATAACCTACCACAGACCAGAGCCCGAGCAGACTACAAGGCAGGAAACAACAAAGCCTGCTGAGGGAATGCTGGCCTTCCCTTCTCTCTACTTCCGACTCGCTGTGATGTGAACAGTCTTGCTCCCTGTGGGTGTTCCCGCCCCATGATGCTCTGCTCAAACACACGGGCCAAGCCGCTGTTCTGGCTCAGGAACGTGAGCCCGAACAAGACCTCCCCTCTTAAGTTGGTCACAGTGATTGATACAAAAACAATTAATACAGGTGGGGAGAGGGGAAGGACAGTCAGAGTGAGGCCACAGTGCTGATCATGACTCGAATTGCTTTGGACAGGCTGGTGGCTGGCACATGGCAGACACCCTGTCAGCTGAGAAGGCGGGACAGCACCGTGTATCGGGGCAGCTGTATAGCCGAATGTCCTGACTCATGAGACAAGGCTGGGTCTGAGTGCCCAGGACACAGGAATAGGCTAGAAGAGAATGGCCTAGGTATCCATAAGATCTATGCACAAGACAACCCGGTCTAGGACCCACCTATCACCACTCTCTTGGCCACCCCAAGACGCCAGGAAGGTGACATGAAATAGGCAGGCTTGCTTTCTCTCTATGCAAGTTCCTAAGTGTCCCCCACCCCCACTCCAAACACACACACACACACACACACACACACACACACACACACACACACACCTCACAGCCTCACAGCCTCACGGCACATCTTCTCCAATCAGACCCACCACTGCATTTACGGGGTGAAATGTCAACACAATCCACACTGAAAATTCATCACACGTTTGGGGACTAGAAAGCATTCAACTTGATAAATGTCACCAACCAGAGGCATTTTCAGAGCGCGTGCAGCAGCAGCAGCCCAACCAACAACGTTGAAGATAGCCACCCTGAAAGCAACGGTCTTGAACACTTCTGGAAGATTCCAGAAACAGACCCCATTGGATTGTTGGAGAATAGTTCCATGACTCCCCCACACCCGCAGCAGCCTGTTACCTGAGCTCAGCCACATCATCCCCGTCTTGCAAGACACTTCTGTTACTTGTGGACATGGTTCTTTTGTGGCTCAGGACTCAACCTCCAGAGCAGGTGGGGTGCCATGTTCCATCACTTCCTTCCAAGGCTTAGGATACAAATGGAGGGGTCCCACACCTGACATCTAGTGGCTTCTTGGGGACTGTGGGCTAGTTGGGTGTGACTGAAGGGGAGGAAGAAGAAGGTACCTAAGGATACCTAGCTGAGTAAGTTGGGGTCTGTCTGTGTATGGATTAATTCCTTGGTGGTGAGGAGGATGAGTAGAGAAGTCTCCAGCCCAGGATCTACTCTTCATATGGCTGGCCTTGAATAAGTAGTATTTCTAGCTTGGGATTTTAGGAAACAATAGTCACAGAGTCTGTCTCTACAGCTGAATGTGTGGTATTCAGAATTTAAATGTTTATGAAATGCCAGCATGGGGTGGAGGGAGTCAACCTCTGTGAGGCCTGTGCGGCAGGGTCTGGGCCTTGATATTACAGATTGGGTCAGTCAGCTTTCCGTTACTGTGACAAAATGCCTGAGAGAGGAAGAAAGGTTTATCACGGCTCATGGCTTTGGAGGTTCCAACCCATAGTCACTTGGCCCCATTGCTTTGGGTCTGTGATAACGGGGCCCATCAAGGCGGGAACACGTGCTGGAGAAACTGCTTACTCGTGGGAGCAAGGAAGCAAAGAGAGCAAGAAGGGCCTGCAGATCCAATATTCCCTCTAAGAACACACACCAGGAGCCCGAACTTCCTTCCATTAAGGCCCCGCCTCCTTAAAGGTTACATCACTTCCTGTCAGGTCCAAAACTTCAAAAGTTCAGAGAGTTTTAACACTTTAATACTGGTGACCAAGCCTTGATCACACGGCCTTTCAGGAACATTCCAGTACAGAGGCAATGTCTCTGGGGCCAGACAGAGGACCAAGCTCGGGAAGGACCATGTTTATCTACCACAGTTCAGGTCATTTCAAAAAGCAAGACCAAGTCGGCCCCACTCACCACGCTGAACACTGAATTAAAAATAATGAAAACACCCTAGCATGGCTAGTGGCCCTAGGTTGCTCCATCCTAGCCTCCAGTTCCTCAGAGGACCCCAAGGCCTCATTCCACCCTCCTGGTGACACTTCTTCATTTCCAGCACCCAAGACTCAGGGCTTCCTGAGGCATGCAGTACCAGACCATGCTTATCCAGACCTGGCCCTGCTTCCTGTCTGGGGTCTTCTGCTGATCTCCTCCCTTCTCTGGTCTAGCAAGCTGAGGCGGCAAAGCTGGAGGGTCTCATCCTTCAGTTGAAAGCCCCTGCTGACACTGGGGGCATATGCCCAAGCAGGGTAGGGACTTGCCCAAGGTAGCCAAGCACCTTGATAAACACGGTGCATCTGTGCTTGCCAGGAAAGGTGTGCTCTGCCACCTGCCCCTTGATGTCAGAGTTTCCATGGTGCTTTTTATTAACTGGAAGATAAAGACTCAGTTACATCTTGAGTAAATAACCAGACCTGGACGGAGAGGCTGGTCTGAAGCCCAAACCAGTTTCCCAATGACTGACACACCTTCCCTGACTTTTTCATGAGAAGTGTATCTGCAGCCTTGGCACCAACCAGAGGCATGCATCGGAATCATCCAGGGAGATAAAATTGCCGGCATACCCACCCCACTTTGAGAGATTGGTTTAATTGCTTGGTGGAGGGGCCTGGGCTGTTGACTTAAATGCCCCTTGGTGGCACCAGCAGGAGCCAGGGCAGGAATGTATGATGCCAAATGGAGTTGGAGACCGAAAGCACCACGTTTTTTATTTTCAGCAGCGTGAATACTCCTAACCAGCTCAAACAGCCCTCCTGCTGGACACCAGTCCCTCAGGAGCCTGTGGAACCAGCTTGTGCCACGCGGTCTCATTCCCACAAGGCACTTGTACAATGACCTCTCTTCGGTGGACTGGAACAGAGCAAGAAGTTTCCAGGCTTTCCAAACAAAAAGCCACGAGGCCTGTGCTCTGCAGTTGAGACCTGATTAAAAAACGGATGCTTTGGGAAGGGAGAGAGAAGGCAAAGCTTCACGGAAGCAGAAGGTGACGGGAACACGCCGTGGTGTGAGGCCATTTCATCACAGAGTAAAAGGCACCCAGCTCAAAAGTGATGCAGAGGGTGCATGCGCACAGCAAAAGGCATGAGGGTGCGACTCAGAGCTAGCGAGGAGCAGGGTAGGAGGGCAAGTCTCAGGCGAAGAATGTCGGGAGGTGAAAGTCAATACTGGAAGACACCATGATACCTTTAGCACCATGGACCAGCCAGAGCCACAGAGGCCAACGAATGTTCAGCTGTATCTTGTCCCACCCCACAGTCAAGAAAGCTGTTTTGGCTATTGAAGTTGGTGGCCTGGACTTTTCCCAGTGTTCCTAAGGGGGATTCTTATGTTAGCGCTTGGTGACCACTGGGTAGCTGCTCCCCTCCCTGGGATCCTGAATCAACTGTGCTGTTTAACTCCACAACAGAGACCAGGATTCCATAGGATGCTCACACCCCAAGGCCAGGGGCGGTAAGATTAGGGGTACATTTCCCAGTCCACGTCTATCAGTCGGCTCTTGCTTGGGGGCTCCAAACTATTCTTATGACTCCTACCTGACATTTGACTTGCCCTACCTGTTGCCTGTCCCGGTGACATCACCAGACAGAAAGGAGGTAACAGCCTTGGGCCAGGCAGACGGTTCAGTGGGTGAAGGCACTTGGCACCAAGCCCGACTACCTGAACAATCCCAGAACTCACGTGGTACATGGAAAGAACTGACTTCTATGAAGTGTCCTCTGATCCCATGATGGTTTGAATGAAAATGGCCCCATCAGCCCATAGGGAGTGGCACTAATAGGAGGTGTGGCCTTGTCGGAGGAAGTGTGTATGTCACAGGGGGTGGGCTTTGAGGTCTTAAATACTCAAGCCAGGCCCAGTGTCACTCTCCCTTCCTGATGCCTGCCAATTCAGATGGAGAACTCTCAGCTCCTTCTCTAGCACCATGTCTGCCTACATGTCTCCATGCTCCCCACCGTGATGATAATGGACAGAACCTCTCAACTGTAAGGCAGCTCCAGTTAAATGTTTTCCTTTATAAGAGTTGCTATGGTCATGGTGTCTCTTCACAGCAATAGAAACCCTAACTAAAACAGACCCCTATACTTGTGCCGTGGTACATGCACATGCCCTATATACATTCTAAATAAATGCTAAAAGTTTTATTTTTTGGTTTTTAAGAAGGCAGCAGCCTTGAAGAGACTTTTTACCTAGCTTCCACAATCATAGACAGGCACATTCCTATGACAAATATCAGCATAGGTATATGTGCACCTGTAGTACACACATGTACACTACTTATTTACCACATGCACACAGTACCTACATGTACCCTGTATGTGTTGCATACATACTGCATACCATGTACGCAGCCTGCCCACTCACATGCATATTGCAATGTCATTCTGCTGGTCCGATTATCTCTGACTGACACACCAGGGTCTTCTCATCGAGTCCAAGTCCGGGCCACACCCACCATCTTTGGGGTGGCCCAACTATCCCTTTCTTTGAATCTTCCTGGGTGATTCTGATATGTAAACATGCCTGAGACCACAGACTACTCACAGGAGACTCCAGCCTGCAGCTCAGAACCATCCCGGACTCAAACTGAGTTCAGGAAGGGAAACTCTAGCCCAACCCCCACCACCTGCAAGATCAGACGAACAGTCCTTGGGAAGACACAGGAGCGGAGCCACTGGCATCTGGCCTCTCATGTGACTTTTGTTTCCACTGGGATCATTGTTAATTATTCATCTCCAATCAGATCTGTCACTCCTCAACACCTCGTCAACAGGCAGACAGTGTCCAGGGCCTTTGTGCACAGAAGATGCCCAGCACTGGACAGGGATAACAGGAAGTTCTGGCAACTTTTGTGGTGGAGATGGAGGGCAAGATGGGGGAGGACCCTGCCCAATCCGCTGATCTGCTTGTTCTCTCAAGGGCTGGGGCTCCCACCTCCTCAACCCTAGCAGTACAGAATTAGCCTTTGGGGTGCTAAGAGAGCCTTTTCTAAGTATATTTCTACTGTGCTCCAATCTAGCAAGCTCCCATGTTTATAGCCAGCAGAAGCATGCATTTTGCATCCCTCAAATATGCCCTGGAATGTTCCTAGCAGCATCGTTTGTACTAACCCCCAAACGAAGTTTCCCAGACATAACCGACAGCCAGACCACAGTGGAGTCACAAGGCAGAAGGCCGCACTTGGAATACTGTGTATGTGAACCACAGCCTCACACAGTGAGATGGGGAGGCCCACAAACACAGTGTGGAGTGAAGGAAGCCGGCAGCAGAGATGCACACATGGTGTGTTAGTCAGGGTTCTCTAGAGGAACAGAACTTAGAGAATGAGAGAGAAACAGACAGATAGACACACAGACAGACAGATACACACACACACAGATAGACACAGAGAGAAGGGTGGGGGGTGGAAGGAGGGAGGGGAAGAGAGAACTGGGATTAGCATGGTTTATAGGCTGTGGTCTAGCTAGTCCAACAACGGCCATCTATGAATGCAAGGTCCAAGAAGTTCGGTCCATGAAGCTGAATGTCTCAGCTGGTCTTCAGTATATACTAGAATCCCAAAGAAGAAGACTCTAATGCCAGTGAAGGAATGGACTTGTCAGTGAGAGCAAAAGCAAGGAGAGAGAGAGAGAGAGAGAGAGAGAGAGAGAGAGAGAGAGAGAGAGAGAGAGAGAGAGAGAGACTGACTTCCTTCTTCCATGTCCTTTATACAGGCTGTCAGCGGAAGGTGTGGTCCACATTAAAAGTGGACCTTCCCACCTCAAAATATTCAGATTAAAAATGGGTCTTCCCCCTTCAAATGATTTAAAAAAAAAAATCCCTCACATGTGCACCCAGCCCATTGGGTTTTAGTTAGTTCCAGATGAAGCCGAGTTGACAACCAAGAATAGCCGTCATACACCGAAAGAATCCACGGTGTGGCTTCTTAAACACCAGCAGAAACAGTGGGATGCATCAGAAGCCAGGCCGCGGCTATGACTATGGGACTTTCCTGTATTTTATACATCAACAAAAAGGGTTTAAAATGCAATAAAATAAAATTAAAACTTGGTTAAGGACTTTGAAGGTGTTCAGAGGCTGGGGGTAGAGGAGGAGTGAGATGCCACAGATTCAGGGGGAGACACACACACAGGACCCCTCATTTTTCCCATGCCTACCATCTCCATGAACTTGGCCCCATGCTGCCTATGCCTCAGCATCCCATGGGACCTCTAAGAACACTTCCGTGGGGAAATCCAGGGCCTTGAGACGGCGGTGCTTTCCACTGCAGAGAAGCCATCAAGGTACAGGGAGACCAGAGGCTGCATGACCTATCTAGAAGAGCCCTCTGGACTCTAGCTTGGGCCATCTCTCATCAGAACCCGGCAGCTACCCCCTCAGCCACTTCTGCTCAGCTCACTGGAGCACTTGCTCTTAAATTCCTCAGCCGCCCTTCAGGCCGCCTGCCTGCCCTGAGGCACCTGGTCTCTAAGAAGCCCACACAAGCTGTGTTAATTACCTTCTACTTTACTGTGATACAATACCTGTCCAGAAGACACTTAAGCTTGGAGAGGGGGATTTGAGCTCACGGCTTGAGGGGATACAGTTCATCACACTGGGGGAGGGGTGGAGGCAACTGCCTGTTCCCTGGTGCCGCTTGGAAACAAGGGATGGAGATGGAAGTGATAATGGGCAAGGCCCGCCCTCTAGTACCCACTTCCTCCAACAAAAGCCCATTATCTCCTGAGGACTCCACAGCCTCCCAAAGAGCGCCATCAGCTGGGGACCGAGTGTTCAGACACGTGAGCCTGGGAAGGACATTTTGTAATAAAATCATAGTGCTGGAGGGTGAGCGGGGACTGCCTCTGTCTCAAACTGGTTCTTGTCTTGCCCTCTCCAAGAATGAAGTGGGCAGATGGCAAGGTGTACAAATGGGAGGTAGGTACTTTATGACGACGACGAAGTCAGGATCAAAACGGGATCACACTGATTGCCACGTGGGATTAGAGTTCAACCAGAAAGGCTTTGAACTCTCCATAGCAGCGGGATGCTAGCCAGCTGTTAGGGTGCTTGCATTTCCAGAGCAGCTGGTACCTGAAGCAGAGGGTCTTGGTGTCGGGAGGCTGAAAATGGCTACGGGAGTGAACTCCCACCCTGAGCTGAAGCCTGGAGTCTCTGAGGCGAGGGTGCCAGCTGAGTAAGCAAATAGGATGAAAACACGGGACCAATCACGGAAGAGTGACCAGAGCAGTATGGGAGGGGAAGAACCCTGAGCCTACTGCCAGGTCCTCAGGTCTCTGTCATTTCCGGTTTCCAGTGGCTGTGGCCACTCTTGCTGGTGGCTGGGATTTTTTTTTTCCTTAGTGCAGCTGCCAGAAATTAACAGCTACCAGCAGCTGCCTTGTTCTCTGGCCCTGAGTTTACCCATTGTCGGAAGGTGCCGGAACCCTCCCTCCAGCAGGGTGAGGGCAGCTGTCCAGCCTACCCCCAACGGTATGAGCCCAGAAGGAGAAACAATCCAGAGAGACCCTTGGCCTATAGGATGAGGGACTTCAGCTCTCTATAATTGACTGTTCTAACCTTCCAACAGGCTGCAGCCACAGAGGCCCTAGAGAATGAGGAGCAACACGGATACTCAGCTTCGAAGCCGCTGTGTTTTGAACCAATTTGAGCAGTAAATCATTGGAATAGGGGCTTAGTATAACCTAGAGAACCCTGGGAGAAACCCACCTCAGGGGGCTCTGAGCACAGAGGGCCCTGAGGAGCCCTCCCTAGGCTGGATGCCCCTGAGGAGACTAGAGAGAGGGGCAGAGCTTCTGGTTGCTGCTGCCAGGATCCTCTGGAGATGGTTTTGGGTGACTCCCCTCTGTGAGCAGTGGGGGTGAGTCAGGAAAGGCCCACGACTGAGAACCGGGATGGCATCCTCTTCTGGTTCAGGCTCAGCCCACAAGAGTGGTCATCAGCCACGGCCTGAATTTGACTTGTGAGACCAAAGGAAGTCGCTAGTCATCACAACCCTAGAGAAGCTCTGGGAGCTAACGAGGTTTTACTATTCTAGAAGCTTCTGAGTCACTGCTGAAATGCCATTTCTAAGGCCTGCAGAATTCAGGGGCATCGTTGTCCTAAGTTACTATACCGTCTACAGTCTCAAGACTCAGGTGTTGGAGCAGCCTACCTGGGTTACAGCTGCTTTTTGACCTGTGAGAATGAAGGACTCTTGATGGATTGTGGGAGCTCATTTTCAGGTTCCTCGTGGCTTTACCCAGCAGGTCTGCATAGAGAGGATGATTAGGACCACGGGTCTGAGTGCAGGTGTCTGAAATGGTCTGCACTTGGCTGTGCTGGGGGGAGATCTTTTGCTCCACCCCTTGGCATTTCTATAAATACCCTGGGGCAGAGACAGTCAGGGCCTGTTGGAATAGGTTTCACGTCCACTTGAGGCTATCCTATATTTTCTGTCTGTTTATCTCCACACTCTAAATCCTTCTATCTGTTTCCTATTACTCTCACTCAAGAGCACTCTGGGGAAATGTGGGGGTGGTGGGTAGCCCCCCCCCCACAGTGGATGATACGGGCAGGCAACTTTGGACCCAGTTCCTGGTGCCTCTGTGTCCTTACAGGGGACCATGTAAGCAATGGCTCAGAGAGACCCCATGGCTGCAGGTGCCCACTAGGAACCAAAAATATGAGACCGAGGTCAGAGCATTGGGAACATCAAGACATCAGCCCCAAACCTTGAGTCAGAGAGCAGCAGGGACAAGGAGAGGGTTCAGTTCTGGGTCAAAGTAACAACCACCACCTTCCAGGAGAGATGGAGGAGAGATGCGGGAGGTGGGATGTCAGAAAAGCAGGCCAGTCATTGGTCCCCAGGACCTAGGTCCAAAGAATGAAGTCCAGAAAATGGACCCTCCCTGAATATACATGTTCAAACCCTCACGGTTCAAAAATCAGCAAAATTGACTTTTAAAAAACTCCCGCAGCCCTGTGAGCGGAAAAGAATGAGACTCAATGAAATCAAATTGGACAGGCCCCCAGGGCATCACCGTGGATGATGGAAAATTCCAAGTGTCCTCTTTTCTCTCACAGATCTCTGATTGAGGATGCCTGCAGCAGCTGGGTGCCGTAACGACGCCCAAGGGCCTCAGGGCCGGGGACATCTGGTGGGGGCAGGGCAGGGAGGAAATGAACTCTGGGGTCAGACAGACCTGGACTCATCCCTCATTTGACACTGTTAAGCTTAAATTGGCCCAGGTTGCTTCTGTGGAGACAATTGCCTGATTTATAAATTGGCTTGGGGCAACTCCTATCCCAGAGCAGCAGAGCTCCAGGGACATGATGAAGACTCAGCTCTCAGTGGGCGTCCACTTTAGAAACCTAAAGCCAGGAGAAACAGTTTTTCAATTCCTATCACCATCTCATCGTTAAATGCTATTTGCCCAGTCTTCTAGAAAACTCTTCCCTCTGAAAATGGAAGAAACTGTCTTGGGGGTCAATGGCCCATCATTCCCACCTAACAGGATGTTGGTATCAACGTGATATTCTGGGTCCCTTGCCTGCTTCAGGGTTGGCGTTCCTCCTCTGACCCAGAATCCCTCAGGTCTTCCACAGGCCAGCCCTCCACCCCCCACCCCCACCCTGCACTGGAACCCACAATAGAAGGTGTTATCTCCTATTCTGGAGATTTCAGAGTTGCCCCTGAAACTAGGGCATTGGCACAGAGAACATGCAGGGGGAGAAAACATGTGTAGAAGGAAGAGAAGAGAGAAGTGATGAAGGACAGGAAAGGCAGAGAAGAGAGGTTGGGACCTTCACAGGGGCCTCTCAGTCATTTCTGTTCCTCTGCCCAGTGGCCTCCACACTCAGGAAGCTGTCAGCCATGTTGGCAGACTCCAAAGGCTGTGGCTGGTCCAAGCCACTTTCAAAGCCTCCTACTTCAGGCCTCCTTGAAGGCCAGGCCTCAGGCCTGTCTGAAGAAGGAAGCCTGCCAGAGGAGGGCCATCCCACAGAGACAGGGCTTTGGAATCTGACGGGCCTGGGTTTGAATCTCACTCAGCTACTTTGGTCAGCCAAACCCGGCCCACCTCCTCACCTGGGGGTTGGAGACACACGCTCCTTCCGTTTGCAGGTTAAATGAGCCCGTGGACACAACCCTTTGCAAAGGACCTGGGGTGTCACAGTGGCTCCTGTACGGCGGTCCTGAGCCAGGGACTGTAGAGAAGCAGGGGAGATGTTCAGGCCCAGGACTCCTAAGGGCTCTGTACCACCATCTCCTGCTTGTGGACCTGGGTATTTACGCTATTGGAGTCACGTTTTTTAAAAAAGAGGGGTGGGGGCTGGGGAGATGGCTCAGCACATACTGCTCTTTCAGCGGGCCTGAGTTCAGTTCCCAGGACCCGCATCAGGTGGTTTACCCAGCTGTAACTCCAACTCCAGAGAATCCACCACCTCTGACTTCCAAGGGCACACACACACACACACACACACACACACACACACACACTCCTGTGTACATAACACCCCCACCCCCACACACACCCCCGGCATACACATATACACATAATTTAAAGATAAAGTTAATCTTTAGAATTTGGGTGATAGCATGAGGACTTGTGTTTGAACCCTAGAACCTACACTTTGAAAACTGGGCACAGTGGCACATGCTTGTTTATAATCCCTGTGCTCAGACCGGTGCTGGCCCTGGGACTCACTGGCCAGCCAGCCTACTTGGCAAGCTCCAAGCCAGAAACCCTCTCAAAATATCACGAGTGGCACTTGAAGGCAGGCCTGAGAACGTGCCTTTCTCACAGCACCCAGCGAGAAGGCCAACACCAGCTTTCTTCCATGGAGAGAGGAGAGCTATCTCCTGGCTAATCCCTGCATCCCCGGGCCAGCCTGCCTGGGCTATTCAGCAGCCTTGAATGGCAGGGCCTCCCTGCCCCACAGCCCAGGTGCAGCAGGCTGCTTAAAGACTGTGGAGCACAATACCGCTGGGGGTCAGGACCTCTGTCCTCTGAAAGCATCCACGGGCTGCAGCTGGGAGGCCATTGTTTCCCACTCAAAGGGAAAGTGTCATTAGTGCCCTGTGCAATGGGAAAGGGGGAGGGAGCTGGGCTGGTGTTAATAGTATTCGTCCCTTAATGGGCTGAGCAAGACCCTGCGTGTGGACCTCGGGGTAGTGGGTAGGGGGTAGGGGATAAGGGTAGGGGGGAGGGGGGAGGGGGGAGGGGGGAGGGGTGGAGTGGGCAGGCCAGGGGCTCTCCCGTCTCACCCTTCCACCTTGCTCACCTGGTCCTCAGCACTCCTGGGTCCATTTCCCTCCCAGGAGCCCAGGTTTTGCTGGGCTTAAAACAGTGTGTTTGTCTCCTGGTTCTGCAGGCTGTAACTCTAAGGGGCAAGGTGCTGCTAGGACCCCTCTCCCTCCAAAGCCTCTGTGGAGTGCTTCCTTGTCTCCTTCAGCTTCCAGTGGCTGAATGAAAAGATGGATGGATGGATGGATGGATGGATGGATGGATAGATAGATAGATAGATAGATAGATAGATGATAGATAGATGATAGATAGATAGATAGATAGATAGATAGATAGATAGATAGATAGGAAAGGAAAGGGCATAAATGCGAGAGAGAGAGAGAGAGAGAGAGAGAGAGAGAGAGAGAGAGAGAGAGAGAGAGATCTGGGAGAGTCCAGAGTGGACATGACCAGTCTGAGCAGGGTCATGTGCGGAGAAGGGGAGGGGAAGGGAGAAGGCAGAGAGAGCCAGGTGCAGCAGCCAGGAGGCCAGAGATACAAAAAGGGACGGGTAACCAAAATGGCTGGGTTATACAGGGAAGAGCCTCTGGGGCAAAAGCAGCCCAGGCTCTGGGCTGGAGGATTCAGGGTAGGGGGAAGGCTCTGGCAGCCATACCCTGTAGCTGGGTAGGAACTAAGGGATGCTGGGAGAACCTGGAGGCCAGGTCCACTTTGATATGTTAAATAGACACCTCAGCCCATTCATCTGGGGCTAGAAACATGGCCTCCATGTTCCTAGGCTTGACTGCCTACCTCTAGTCTGTCTTCGCTTGGCATACTTCCTGTCTCTCTCTGGTTGTTGTGGTTGTTGTTATTGTTGTTGTTTCTTTTTCTCTGAATGTGTGCTCGTGCATGAACACACCATGATGAACATGAGGAAAACAGAGGACAACCTCAGTCCATCCTCTCCCTCCTCTTTGCGGGGTCCCCCTTTTTGTTGGTCACTGTACCGGATACCCCAGGCTAGCTGGTCAGCCAGCTTCTCGGGGCTTCTGTCCCTGCCTCTCCCATCCATCCCATCACAGGTACCTTGGGATTACAGATGGGAACCACCGCACCCAGCTTTTCCCATGAGCTCCAGGGATCCGAACACGGGACTGCTGGGCTTGCATGGCAAGTGCTTTTACCTGCTAATCCATCTCTTTGACCCTCTGTCCTGTTCTTAGAAGGACACCCATCTCGTGGGACTCAGGGCTACCCCACTGTGGTAGGAACTGGACTTAACTTGGTTACAGCTGCAAAGGGACCCATTTCCAAGTAAAGTTACAGGTAAGGACACTGAAATCTTTGAGAGGCTCCGACTCAACCTGTGACAGAAGGTCTCGGGCCCTAGGGACGTACAGAACCCCTAGACAAGGCACCTAAGTCCCTGGGCCTCAGTTTGCTCTTCTGTAGGTGAGATGTCTCTCTCCCACCTGGGATACTATAAGAATCAGAGAGAAATGTCTTTTTAAAAGAGATATATTTGGTCGGGCGGTGGTGGCGCACGCCTTTAATCCCAGCACTCGGGAGGCAGAGGCAGGCGGATCTCTGTGAGTTTGAGGCCAGCCTGGGCTACCAAGTGAGTCCCAGGAAAGGCGCAAAGCTACACAGAGAAACCCTGTCTCGGAAAAAAAAAAAAAAAAAAGAGAGAGATATTTGCATGCATGTATGCATGCATGCATGCATGCGTGCGTGAGTACATGTGTGTCATGCACGGATTCCAGAAGAGGGTATCAGGTGTCCTCCTCTATCATTGTCCACCTATTCCTTTGAGGCAGGATCTCTCCCTGAGCCCACATCTCAAACTCACTCAACTAAGACGCAGGCAGGAAGCCCCAATAATCCTTCTGTATCCACCCCACCTGGAGCTCGGGTTACAGGCCCATGCCAGAGACTTGGCTTCTTATATGAGTGCTGAGATCCGAACTCTGATCTTGACTGCCATGCACCAATCTCTCTTGACCACTGAACCATCTGTCCAGCCTGAAGAGATGTCTTCTAACTCACAAGGGAACACTGAGAGAAGGCAAGAGGCTGCAGCCTCTGGTCCACAGTGGCCGCTGAGGCCATGAGGCCATAGAGTCCACATGGCTCCTGAGGTTTTTAGTGGTGCTCTTACCCTACGAGGAAAAGTCACAAAACATGACAGAATCCACTAACGAGAGTTTTATTAAGACAAGGAGAAAGGGATAGATGTGATCAGGCCTGCTGAAAGGACACATGTGGGAGAAGGGGGTGGGGGTTACGGGGCCTGCCTTTTTTTTTTTTTTTTTTTTGTGGTTTTTCGAGACAGGGTTTCTCTGTGTAGCTTTGCGCCTTTCCTGGAACTCGCTTTGGAGACCAGGCTGGCCTTGAACTCACAGAGATCCGCCTGGCTCTGCCTCCCGAGTGCTGGGATTAAAGGCGTGCGCCACCACCGCCCGGCAGGGGGGGCCTGCCTTTTTAAGGGTCAACCCATACATGCCCACACAGGCCCACGTGGCTACTCCACACATGCGCATAGATCACGTGGTCACACTGTGCAATTCCATGACCATGCAGCCCATGGGTTACATAGGACGTATGACCCAGAAATGACTAGGCGGAAATGACTAAGTGTCCCGACAGGGCATGTGCGACCATGGGGGTGTGACTGGAATGCCTATCAGCTCCCTGCTGCAGGATGGGATGTTGCATCCTGGTGAACCTTAAGGTCCAGTGCCAACCGTGCTGCTTGGGGAAAGGTGGCAGGCAGCATTGGTTCTTGCCACTTCTGGGAGGCTAGAACTCCCTATAGCAACGCTGAACTTGCCTTTACCACCATCCCTGGCCTGCATGGTTTGGCCACTCAGGCATAGCTCATCCCTGGAAGGCTCTGAAGCAGTGTTGGCTGTGGGGGGAGGGGGGGGTCTGGCTGAAACTCCCACATCCAGAAGCAAGGCATCCCCAAAGCAAGCCAAACCAAAGCAGCCACAATTAAGTGCCTCTCCATTCAATTGAATTTTCTGTGAAACAGAACTTTTGATTAAAAGGCCCGAGAATAAATTATTACCAACCACTAATGATTACATTTAAGAGAGAGCAATACATAATTTAGAACAAGGCTTAAAGAAGTTAAAATACCTAGTGTGAACACTTAGAGTGTTTAAGTCCAGCAAGTTTAAGCAGAAGACGAATTGACTGGTCCACAACACCACAAAGTTGGGGGGTGGGAGTGGGATTCAGACGCAGCTGGATTCCAGGGACTCAAATGCCACCTTTCTCCTGGGAACCCCGTCAGCATGAGGAGCCACTTTTGTTCTTAGCCAAGGTTCTGTCACAGCAGTGGCAGAGGCAGCCCCTGGTTCTCTGGCTTTTCATTATGCCACTGTCCCCAGCATCCTTAGCTAAGGAGGGTTCTCTGGTCCAGGTCTCTCCCACCCATATCCCAGGGAGCATGAGCTCTCTCTGGCCACACCTTTAGGTCAAAGGCCAAAGTTCACCAAGGTTAGAGGGAGAGGATGTGCCCTGGATAGAGCATATGCATGCATGAGGGGTGAGGAAGGAGGCAAGAGACTCTGAGAAGTCCACGGCTCTGGGCACATCATCTATGTGCCTTCAGCGACTCCTCCCCTCCTCCCCCCAACCCTGAGCTTATCCTAGGCTCAAACTGAATGCAAAACTTAGTCATCTTCAACTCAGTTCCAGGAAGCCAAGGAATGTGTGAAGTGACTCCAGGTCACTGTGGTCTGTACAAAGGAGTTCAGCTGACCCCACGCAGCTGACTCCAGCAGGGCGGGGAGCCGTGTGGCATTAACTTGTTAGCACTCACTGCATCCGGCCCCTTCTTGGACCAACTCAATCTGTTTCCCACAGTGAATTCTGTCTGTGCTCCGGTCGGGCAGCAACCTTCTCCTCCGTGAGACCCATGCTACTGCCTAAGACAGACACTCTCATTCTGTTCCCTGTATCTCGTTCCAACTGACTCCTCGCTGTAGACGCGGGCCCAGGTTTGACAGCCCTACTCCTGAGCTCAGGACCTGACTCCCATGGATGTCCCCTCCACTGACTTGTCATTAAGTCCGTAAGATCACTGGAGAAATGCTCGGTCGCATCTGTTTTAGGAAGGACAAAATGGTTATCACCCAACTGCAAAATTCCTACATCCCACAGGCTAGGCTACGCTCTGTCCCAGAAGCCTCCTCACTAGCTGCAGAATGTCTTCCACACAGATAGATGGCCATGCAGGATACTTTTTTGTTTGTTTGTTTGTTTTTTTTGTTTTTGTTTTTTTTTGTTTTTGTTTTTTTGTTTTTCGAGACAGGGTTTCTCTGTGTAGCTTTGCACCTTTCCTGGAACTCACTTGGTAGCCCAGGCCGGCCTCGAACTCACAGAGATCCGCCTGCCTCTGCCTCCCGAGTGCTGGGATTAAAGGCGTGCGCCACCACCGCCCGGCAGGATACTTTCTTGATCCTTCTGGGGTTTCCCTGGGTAGATCAGGGTAACCCTAGCCTCCAGGATGGCTACGAAGAGGAAATGAGATACCAATTATAAACTGTAAAGGTCCGTGGACCTCAAAGGGTTGTATCATCACTATGTCACCATCCTAGTTTAAATCCTTGCCGTAGACTGAGCCCTGGACTAGGCCCTCCACAGGAAGCCGATTTCCCTGATGTTGATGACCAGATTCCTGCAGGAGAAAGAACTGGCTGCACCTTGACCCCAGAAACAGGAGCTGGTTGCACACATAGCCCTGCAGTCACCGAGGAGTCAGGAAAATGAACGCTTCAGGCCATCTCCCAGCGAGAGCAAAACACAGTCATTACAGAAATGACAGACGCTAGCTGATTGAATGCATTCTTCTCAGCTAAACCCGAAATTACTTGCACTATTGATGGAGGCCTAATGGGAAAGGCAAAAGTCCCCCGCAGGGAGCCCCGCCGAGTCCCTGATGGCAAGAGGCGCTGCTGGTCTTCAGCCTGGGGACACCTCCTTTCTGAATCTCCATCCTACCTGCGCCCACTCAGAACCATGACATGTGCCTGGGGCCACGGCCTGGGGTCTCCAGAAAGGCTGGTAGGGGCAGGGGAGTGTCTCAAACTACTGCCAACCCTTGCTGGATTAGAGATCTGTTGATCAGTCCTCACCACATACATTCGTCAGTAGATTTTGCTGTCCCCTCTACATACAGCCTCACCGCTCTGTTTCCAGTCTAGACCCCAGGACCCACCGAAACAGCTGCGTTTCGTAGTCAGTAAAATAGACATACACACAAGGGATCATCTTGACTCCAGCTAGTGTTTAGTTTAGTGGTATGAAATGCATTTGTGTTGCTATAGAACCTCCCTCCACTCCAAGCTAAAATCTAAACCCCTTCAACAACAGCCCATAGGCAGCCACCCTCCTACTTTCCACAGTCAGGGAAGTGGAATCGTGAGTTGCTTATCTTTTGTGACTGCTTTGTTTCACTGTCTCAAGCAAGAAGGTAGATACGCATAGTTGGTATGACGAAAGTTACATTTTATCACGCTGACGGTCATCACCCAAAGTTCACACTCCAAGTTCCTAACTCTGGTCCTAAGCCTGTCTCCCAGGCTGCTCACCTGTGACATGTCAGGTCCAGTCTCTAACAGAAGTTTCTGATTCAAGGGTCAGGATCCTGGGGAGACTCTCCAGCTGCAGAGCAGGTCAAGGTGGCGTCTCTCCAGATGTGCAGAGCAGAGCATTGTTCTCGGTCTCTGTTTATATTCTGTCCAGTGGGCATCACAGGGTCTAGTCAGGTGCCTGGTTATCTTGAGTGAGTGATGTCACTGGGATCTGGTTATCAGGTGCAGCCTTGGGTATAGTGGGGTTCCTGGCTAAGCTATTTTTACATGTCTAAAAGGCCTTTTTTTTTTTTTTTTTTTTTTTTATCTATGCTCATTACATTCACTAAGCATGATGGTGTCATCATCATGGCTGAAGAGGGTTGTTACAGGGTCTCACTAGGTAGCCCAGGCTGGCCTACAATGCGAAGTGCAAGTACTATAGGGATGTGTCAGCACACTTGGCTGTGTTCTGATCCAATGCGCCTGCCACTGTGCTGCTCCTGGATCCTTGAGAACCTGATTACCTTTGCATGCCTGATTCCCACTGGACCACAGGCCCAGAGCCAGCAGCTGCAGCCTTGCAGGGCTCTGGCCACAGTGCTGGAAGTGTGAGGAAGTGGTGGTTGACCCACACAGGCCCCCTGCTCAGTGGGCCTTCTCTCTTTTCCCCAGCCCTGGCCTCTCCCCAAAGACAACTCCCTTCTTCCCCCTGCCGGGCCTTCTCCCCACTGCTCCCTTAAGCCACAATTTGCTCTTCAAATCACCAAACTATTTATCAACAGCACAGCTCTTTCACACTCTACTGAACTGCAAAACCGGTCATTACCCGGGCCCACGCCTCCTTGATGCTAACAATGGCTTAATGGGAAAATCAGCGTCAGAGCCTCAGAGTCCTTAATTACTCCTCGCTGTTGATCCTGACTCTGGCCTCAGCCCGCAGCGCGGAGGGAGGAGACCCAGAGAGCAGACTTGGCTCCCCCAAAGGAAAACACAGTTCATCACTACGCGGGCCAAGACCATCATGTGGATGGACAGGAGGCCTGCCTAAACAATCATGTTCCCAAGGATCAGCATAGTGGGAGGTGGTCAGGAGTGTGGTCAGAGCCCCATCCAGAAAGACCAGGTTCAAATCCCACCCCTGCCACTTCCTGGCTGTGTGACCTTGGATGAGCTGCTCACGGTCTCTGATTTCAATTTCCTCACCTATGAAACAGGCACAGCAGCGGTAGCTCGGTCTGTTTGAGGCTGCCGTAACAGAACGCTTGAGGCTGAGTAAGTTTAGCAAACAGAAATGTACTGGCTCACAGTCCAGGAGGCTGAAACCTGAGATCAAGGAGTTCATATGCGGCAAAGGACTTCTAGCCAAAGGGGTAGAAGGGTACAGACAAAGGAGAATGGAACTTGTTTCGTATCAACATCGATTCTACCCATGAGGGCAGAGCCCCAACCACCCTCTAAGGGCCCTACCTTACAGCGTCTCTTCTCCCTCCTAAAGTTTTGTGAGGTTTCCCCGAATCCATGAAACCCATGCCTGTGATAGTTCAAATAATAATGGCTCCCATAGGCTCACATATTTGAATTCTTAGTCATCAGGGAGTGGCATCACTTGAGAAGGATTAGGAGGTGTGGCCTTGATGGAAGAAGTGTGTCACTGGGGGTGGGCTTTGGGGTTTTAAAGGCCCAGGCCAGGCTTAGTGTCTCTCTCTTCCTGCTGCCTGCCGATCTAGATGTAGAACTCTCAGCTACCTCTCCAGCACCACATCTGCCTGCATGCCGCCATGCTCCCTGCCATGATGATAATGGACTAACCCTCTGAAACTGTAAGCCAGCCCAATTAAATGTTTTCCTTCATAAGAGTTGCTGTGGTCATTGGTGTCTCTTCCCAGCAACAGAAACAGTGACTAAGATAATGCCCAAGTCCACCATGGATAACTGATGAGGAGGCGGGCACATCTGGGTCTGCATTCCAGTTGCATCACTTGGTACACGGGATGCTGGAGGGACCCAGACTCTGTCTCCAGCTTGTAAACATCAGTGCCGCACATAGTTGGCTACCCCCAGAGCTCCTTTTTCACCCTACAAGACAGTAAGTGGTAGATGGCTCTAGGGCCTGTCTCCCCAACACACTTACAGGATAGGTGCTTCATTAAACTCACACCCTGCATGGAGGGTCACCCCCCAGGTGGTCCAACCTGGTGAACACCAGGTCCTGCGGAGCTGGTGAATTCTGTCTCCAGCCAGAGTGACACCCAGGGGCTGTATCTCAGGCCACACACCATCTCTGTGTTCCTCTTTGAAGTAGAGTCTTGTAAACCACTGAGGCTGTGACTGCTGAGAGAACCCACACACACGGAGAACATAAGCAGCAGAATGGGCTCCTGCCACAGAGGAGCCAGGTGTCAGAGCCAGTCAGCATCGGGCTGGGCTGCCAGGGTCACCCTATCGTCCTTATGGACAGTCTCTGTCGTGCCACGGCCTGACTGAGGGTCTGGCTGGAGTCGGTGTTGAATGGCCCACAGGCCGCGGCAGAACTTCTTGGGGCTGAGCAGGCCTGAAGATGAGTTTAGGCTGTGGTGTGTGGGGAGCTATCATGGGCTCACGATTCAGTGCTCTGGCGCCTCCAAGTATGAGGAGCTGTAGCAACACGCCCTTCTGGGTGTTCTGGTCTAACAGAGAAGTGACCCAGACTGAAAGCGAGGAGAGCTGGGAGTCTGAAAGGCAGAGGAGAGGGTGGGCTGGCCATAATCCAGAGGATGGATACAGCTTCCTGGGGATGGGAGAAGGATCCCGGGAGGAAGAAAAAGTCAAAGGTGGTGACATGGTGAGGTTGATAGGGACACAACACTTGAGCCAACCTCAGGCCCCGACACTGTAGAAGCCCGGGCTTAGACAGGAGCACGGGGGCCAGTCACCGATCTGGGCTGCAAGGTCCAAGCGAGGACCAGCTCTAAGTGACTGGGATACTGCCCTGCCTCAGAGACACACAGTCCAGACCTGCACAGACTCCAGCCATTGGAGCTAATGATACCAGGTCCCTGCGCAGTAGGTAAGGGCCAGTCAGGAGACTGGCTTTGGGCACAGTAAGGAGGCTTGGATCATCCCAGGAGAAATGACCCCCCCACACACACACACAAAGAAGGGACTGCCATGGGGCAGCTGTGAGCTGTGAGGACCATGGTGTGCATCCCTCTGCCCTCTGCTCACCCCTCTGCAGTTGGAGCTCTGCAGGGAGAGGCTTGTGTTCTGCTCCAGCTGCCATGAAGACCCAGGCCACGGATCCTCAGCTCTCAAGCTGCAGGCTGCGTGGTGATGGCAGTCTGCCATTTGTCTGTTGTGTGTGCAGGCCTGGGAAGTTCCAGAAGATTCCTGTCATCTTCATCCCCACCCCATGCAGGGCTACTGGGGCAGGCAGGGCGGGGGAGGGTGCAGCGGCGGGCTAGACCCAGGGGAGACCATCCAGCTTCAAAGGAGAGTGAGTGGCAGTAGAGGACAGTGCCCTGCCCCCGAGGTGGTGGCTGGAACCATTATCCCGAACACGCACTGTCATAAATAATGGAACAAACTCGGACTCGGTGAGTGAGTGAGTCAAAATATAAAAAAGCCATCCGGCATTGGTGGTAACACTAGAGGAGAGGCCCTCCCTGCTTCCTGTGACACCAGCCGAGTGCAGAGGCCATCTCCTCCACACCCTCACCTGGAGCCAGTCAGTGTCCCCACCTGCTGGCCGCTCCTTGCTCTGCCCCAAGGTCAAATCACCCGAGGAGGAACCTCCCTAGCTATTTGAGACCAGGGTCTTGCTATGGAGCCCAAGCTGATCTCAAATGCGTGGTACTTCCTCCTCTGCCTCTGCCTCTCACAAGTATTCTCTCTCTCTCTCTCTCTCTCTCTCTCTCTCTCTCTCTCTCTCTCTCTCCCTCCCTCCCTCCCTCCCTCCCTCCCACCCTCTCCCTCAGACAGGGTTGCCCAGGGAAATGACTGATGTCCAGGAAACTTAAGAGTTAAAGCCTAGGGTGCTTCCAATTTGCAATAGCATATCCTCCTCCGTGCAAGGGTTTAAATAATTAAAACGTTCTCCAGTGCAAGCGTCTTTAAATTGCATTCTCAAAAACAGTAAAGCAATTGATCAAAACATACCAAAAATAAAAACAGGAAGCTCTCAGACACAAACCTAGTCTCATCTGCAGCTTTCAAGCCCCAGCTGAGGAGACCTGTCACTTCAGGCCGCCCTGCTGTGACCTCATTCCAAGTTCAGCTAACCAGCAAAAAGAGCTCCTTCCCTGGCAGCCCACCTGCCAGTCCAAGTCCTTCTCCAAGATTCCCCAAGGTAGCCTGGAGGCTGGATCTCAGCGAGGACACAGCCTCCCTCCCACACTGAACTACTTCCGGTCACCCCGGCCCTCCGTCCTGTAGTGGTCCAGCAGAGCAGTGTGTGTTCCTGAATTATAACCATCTTGCAGGATTCAGTTTGCTCTTGGAAATGAGCATCATGAAAGAAATACCTATGGGAAGCAGAGGAGGGGGGTTGTGGGTTCAAGGCCAGCCTGGGCTACATAGAGAGACCCTGTCTCAAAAAAGCAAGGGCTGAGTATGTAGCTCAGGGGTATAGCGTTTACTTGGTATGTACAAGGACCTGGGTTTAATTTCTAATACTTGAGAGAGGGAGAGAGGGAAGGAGGGAGGGAGGGAGGGAGGGAGGGAGGGAGGGGCAGTGGAGGAGCACAGAAGAGCATGTTCCTTACTTTGTATTGGAATTCACATTGGATCTCTCTGAGTCATACCACGAGCACACATATACACATACACATACACATTCACACACACACACACACAATTCACACACACACACATTCACATACACCAAACTCTTGGTCATCCTACCTCAGCCTCCAGTGCCGGGACTGAGATTACAGGTAGGCACTCCCCTGCCTGGCTTTGGCGGTTCTGGGATCGAGTCAGGGTCTCAAGGGCAAACCCTTTACCACCGAGCTATCTCTCCAGTCCTCTTTTTATGTCTTATTTTGAGGCTGGATCTCACTAAATTACTCAGTCTAGCCTTGAATCCATTCTATAGCCCAGGCTAGTCTTGAACTTAAGATTCTTCTGTTCCTGCATACCAAGGAGCTGGGAGGACATGATTGTACCAGGAGGCCCCGCTTGTGACTTTAGTCCCCACTGTGACCAGATACAAATGTTTACGTTTCCATTTGAATGTCCTCTCTTGTAAAGCGTCTACACAAGCCCCATGCCCAGCGGCTTCTCAAGCCCCATGCCCAGCGTCTACACAATCCCCATGCCCAGCGCCTACTCAAGCCCCATGCCCAGCGCCTACACAAGCCCCCTGCCCAGCGTCTACACAAGCCCCATGCCCAGAGCATACACAATCCCCATGCCCAGCATCTACTCAAACCCCATGCCCAGCATCTACACAAGCCCCATGTCCAGCGCCTACTCAAGCCCCTTGCCCAGCGCCTACTCAAGCCCCATGCCCAGCGTCTACACAAGCCCCACCCCCTCTTCCTGTTCTCTTTCTCCTCTTTCTGGCCCCAAGGCATTCTTCCTGCATTTTCATTTCAAGACTCCAGTCAAACGTGTAGCCGCCAATTCCTCTATCCCTCTGCGGTTTGCCTCCGCTCTCCGTGTTGATTTTGGTTGAACAAACATTATTAATTTTAATGTAGGCCAACTTACCATTGTTCCTTTCCTGATTTATGCTTTTTTGGGTCCTAAGAGATATTTGCCTACCCAAAGGTCATGAAGATATTCTTCTGTTTCTGCCTGAAATTTTATTGTTTTGCTCTGAAAATTTATATCTAGGGTCCATGTGGAATTGGCTCTTACATACGATATGAAGCAGGGATCAAAATTCACATTTATATGTGGACAACTGTCTTAGTCGGCCTGAGAGATTAGAACAAAATCCTGGGCAGCCTAAATAACAGAAATTCCTTCCTTGGAGTTCTGAGACTGGAAGACACAGATCAAGACAACAGCAGACTTGGTTTCTGGGGAGGCTCGTTCAGGGTTACACACAGCCCCCTCCTGCCGAGTGCTCACACTCCATCCTTTTAGAACACCACGCTGTTGGGGGGCCTCTAGTATTAGAACATGGTCCCCTCCTGAAGATCCTGTCTTATGCTTTCACCTACGGGGCTGCCTGAGGGGTCACAGACATATAACGTAACCTCTGAAAATGGGGTCCTACCTGCTTGGTAGGGTGATGTCAGGATGTGTGAAAGAACTATTAGAGATTAGGGCCAAGAACTGGCCCTTCACACACGTGCAGAGTTCTCTCACACCTCTGCTCAACGATGACCTGGGATTCCTTACTGAGCATCCTTACAACTTTCCTTGACACGTGTCCCTTCACATTGACATTTGTGTCCTTTAAATCACCGTGTTTAGAGAATTGGCCGAAACCTTGGAAATCTCATAGAGAAAAAACAGCAACAGAGATGTGAGGGGCTGAAACAAAAGCCACCCAACCCCAAGTATCAACCAAACAGAGGGTGGCAAAGGCCAGCTCCTGCCAGCAGGAACATGGAGGCTACTGGAGAAGAGGGAAAGGAGGCACGGGAGAGTCCCGGTGTGGTGGGCACACTGGGCACCGTATGACACCAGGATGGCCCCTCTTTCCCTGTAGGGGGGTGGTGCTTGTTGTGGGAGAGAGCTGGGTGAAAGGCTGCTCTAGGTTCCCAAGCAGCAGGATCGGGATGACGTGTGGACGCGGCTCTGTGTTTGACCTGCACAGCTCCCTCATACGTGGGATGATGTCAGCCACATCCCCACCTGCAGAGATGCTGTGCCTCCCCCATAGCTCTGGGAATAAGCTCTCAGCAGATCTACTCATGTGACCGAGCCCAGATTGTATGTCAGCCCCTGGCTGGCTGTGCAGGAAGTTGTGGGCAGAGGGGGGTTATGGAAGCCACTGGGTCTCTGGTGGGGGGTGGGTGTCAGCTTGGGTACTCACTAATAGGAAGGAGATTTGGAAGCCAACACACACACACACACACACACACACACACACACACACACACACACACGTACGCACAAGCTAAAATTGCCAATACAAGCAAGACAGTTGCCGAAAGGAGACTATTTCCCAGAAGAATGTTCTAGAAATATATTCTCAGAAGAAAAGGAGAAGTTGAGCAGATTAAACAACAGTGTCTGCCTGATAGAGGGAAAGGGATGGGGGTACACTGAAGTATGTCAAAAAGGAGTCACATCACAGCATTGAACTTCAGACATCTATTTTCTCCTGCTTGTGGGATGGTGGCGGCGGTCGGGGATGTGGAGCAGACAAGACTCAAATTAAGAGCATTGAGGCAACCAGACTAAGAAGACAGAGGGATATCCCCTGGCTGAGCACAGCGGGGGCAGGGAGTTAAAAGACACAGGGTTCGGACATCTGCTGGTGAGGGCAGCAGATGCCATCACCAAGGGGGTGGGTGGGGCTGAGTGCAGCAGTCCGCTGGCTCAAACGCCATTACAAGATGGCGCTGGTTTCCTGTTTATCCCGAATGCTAACGTGTCGCTCTCCCGCCCGAAGGCTGATGCAACCTTGACGTGGTATCACCCGATAGTACTGACCAATCAGCTTACCGCCCAAGCTCCGCCCCCAGAACCTGCATATAAGCCAGCTTGCCCCGGCGCCCGGGGCCCTCATCCCGTACCAGCTCTCCCGAGAAGCCATAACCGAGCAGCGTTCAATAAAACCGTGATAGAGGAAGAATCTTGGAGTCGTGTCTTGCTTCCCCGCTGGTCGGGGCGCGCCGCAACTGGTGCCGAAACCCGGGAAACTTCGGACCTTGCGAACGACTCGGAGGAGGGCCGAAGATTCAGAACCTCACACGGGAACGGTGAGTACTCATAAGGTATGACTGACGCCTATGACACCAATCTTGCCTAAGCAGTAGCAAAGGGGAGAAAGGCTATGGCAGAATGGCAGGATAGTCAGTCCGAAACCGGTAAGGAAACAGAAGCTAGCAAAGAAAATTCTAAACATAAAGAAAATAAAAGAGAAAAGGGAAGGAAAGGAAATTTCCTCTTAGAAAAGGGAGAAAAAATTTTAATCAAGAAAAAAGGATTTTCCCGGTAAAAAGGGGAAAATTTTTGAAACTAGGCCTAAAGATTGGGGCCCTGTAGAGGAAGGATGAACAAGAAAAAAGCCTCTTCCAAGTGATAATGGAGGAAGAAAAGACTTTTTCCAATTGTAGAATTTTCAGGATAGCTGAAACTCTGAGCTTTCTGCAGTGCAGCATCTGAATTACAAAGAGTCGGCAAATAGGCCTCATTGCTGCTGGCTGAACTAGCAAACAAGCCCAGGGCTTAAAGTTTTGCTGTCTGTTTGCTTAATTTTGGTTCAAATGTTTTTTATTTCTTTCCCTCAGAATGGGAATAATTCAATATTTAGGATCCCTTCATGGGAAATGTTTTTCTGTTTTTCCCTTATGGTGGGAATAACTCATTAGGTAGTCCTTTCATGGAAGTAAGAGAAAGTTTAAACGTGAGTGCGCTTGTGCGGGGCACGCAACCAGCATGGCAGTAAAGATGTGTGTGAGATAGCCCGGAGCAGCAGGCGGGAGGCTTAGCCACAAGGCCGATGAGGGGAACAGACTCGCGGGCAGGCAAACAGGCAAAGGAGAGGGACTAGCACTAAAAGTCTAAACGGGCCCAACTTCTGGTGAAAAATGGTTTCGGTCAGACATGGAATACTAAGTCAATGCTGTTGAATTTCCCAGGGATATTAATTATTCATTGTATAAAGGATGTTCTGTTCTTTTGATTGTCTTAATAAATGTTTGGATTCTCATGGTAGATAAACTAAGGAACAGAATTCATAATTGTGAACTATATACTAGGTATGCTCTTGTCTGTTGATCATTACTGAAAATTTGGCTCTGCTCTTTAAGTTGCTTTCTAGAATTCTATAGAAATATAATACCTGAAATGGATTGGGTTGTTAACTTATTAAATAATGTTGCTAAGATAAACCCATAGCCGGGTGGTGGTGGCGCACGCCTTTAATCCCAGCATTCGGGAGGCAGAGCCAGGCGAATCTCTCTGAGTTCAAGGCCAGCCTGGACTACCAAGTGAGTCCCAGGAAAGGCACAAAGCTACACAGAGAAACCCTGTCTCGAACCCGATCCGGTGTTGGTGTGGGCCCGGGGATCTGTTTGTGTCTTTCCACAGGACAATGAAGTTCCTCTTCGGGTTCCTGAGCACTGTGTGCGCCCTGTGGCTGCTGCTGAATCCCGACATGGCAGAGACCTATTGGGCCTTCGTAAAAAACTCTCCCCTTCTGATGCCAATGGGGATTGAGAGCCCAATACGGCCAGCCTTGGCAAACATTAACGTAAGCCTAGGAACTATAGCCATGTGGTTGGATTCTTCAGAAGGTAATGTATGGTAACCTTTTTTCAAAAATGTTGGGAATTTGTCACACCTTGGAGATTAAGGATAACCCCGAAGGTCAATGACCTTCATTTGTTAACAGTAGCATGCCAGCTAAGCCTTTTCACATTTTGCAACCCTCTTCAAGCTGGTGTAGTACCTACTTTTCAGGAATGGCTCTGTGCAACATCTATTGGCCTCCTGAAATTCATCTAGCCTCTTTTGAAAACACCTTAAAATTTGTGAGCCTGAATGTAGCCATTAATGAGACCATTAGTTCTGCTCCTTGTTTGCTGTTTTTGTTTTTGTTTTCTTTATGGTTCTTAGTTCTTTTGCAGACCTGCCAGCCTAAGTAGTGCTGGGATCAAGAAAAATGGGCCTTGGTGGTTCGTGTTCCTGGAGCTGCGTCCATGCCAGTGGACCATGGCAGTTAGACACAGATGATGCTCACACGCTCCAGAAGAGACTCGGACATCGATGTTGCCATTGTTGCTGTTATAGCGGTGGTGGCCACTGCTGCTACTATTTCTGGGATGGCTATTTCATAATTGGGTTCTACAGCTAGCACAATGGAGACCCTGGCAGCAAAAGTAGCTACCACAGTTAGTTAATCTTTCATTCTATTGGGCATGATAAATTTAATTCAACAGTTATATACATTTAAATTGGCTTTGAAAGTTGCAAAAATTATTTAAACTCAAGTTCCATTTGTTTATGGGATACCACCTTACAAGGACTCCAATTTACAGTAAGGCTCGTTTCAGAAGGGAATGGCTCAATCGCCTTTAGCCTCCTGGCTATGGGTGGGTTAGGACTACTGTTGGTCTTTTCTGGGTCGCACAGATTGCAAGCCCAGTGCCACTTTGAGATCTTTGGCAACAGTTTACTCTACAGCTCACGTGGTTGAGCCTGTATGATAATGAGTATTCAGAGACGGGTAATGCTTGGGGGGCGCTCACCAACCTAAGACAGAGCACTTGCGGGGCCTGGGCAGGTGTCTCCATGACGGGTAAGGTGACCTGCTGACGTCCCACGCAACCTAAGTCAGAAGCTCATTTTTTAGTAAAAAGGGGGGACCTGTAGGGCCCTGGTCTCCTCCCATATTGAGTAAAGCCGTTGCCTGCTTGCCGACCTTGACCAGATGTCCTCCCTATGCTAATTCCCTGCCAGTATCCACCCTCCTGAATGCTTTAGGGAAGTTCCTTGTTTGTGTATCCTGCATATTGGGCGTTAACAGCTTAGATGCAAGAATGTAGAACATTCAGTAGCAAACTTCTGCCCTCCGGGGATCCACCATTGTGCTGTAAGCCTGTATTTAAGGTTTCCTCCCTCTTTCAATAAACGGCATTTGGCATTTGGCATTCAGCTGAGGCATGCTGACCTTCCTGATGATCAGCCTCTCCCTGAATCTGGCCTGGACTCAGGATGACATATTCTGGGCTTTCCTTCGAGCCTGGCCTGTGCCCGCTCCTGTGTTTTTAACGGATACTCTCTTTCCACAATTTCATTCCACCATCTGCAGGCTGGAGGATGAAGTTTGTTATCCTACCACCTATCAAACTTCAAGCTATCATAGCACTGATTTTATTTTCCAGTTCAAAAACAGTGCTTAAACAGTAAACCTTTTAAACCAGCCAAGAATAAGTTAGGATCCCTGTTTCAGGCATATAACAACAAAAGTCTGGCAGGGTATCCCTGGGATATGAGAGAGAATTTGAAATGTTACAATTGAATTTCATCGCCTCTATTGCTGCCCTAAATCAGACGCGTGCTCATTTGACCACCTTGGGAGAATTTACTGATTTTTTGGTCACAGCTGCATCTTATGTGAAGGAATGGGCTGGGGTGTGGGCGATGGGAACAGTGGGCTTGATTGGTCTAGTCATACTGGGTTGGATCCTCTGTAGGTTGATAAAGCGCAATCGTACAGAGCGTACACTTATGCTATGGCCGCCTTGGATGCTGGCGGTTCCCCAAGTATCTGGTTGGCCCAGCTGAGAGAACTGTAGGCTGTCCCTGCACTCGGAGGGCTCTGCCCATTGCACCCGATTAGGAAGCCTATGATACTGCTCCTGCACACGGAGAGCTATGCTCATTGCACCCGTTTTGAGAGTATCATTGTTCCTCCTACTCAGCACTCGCCCATCGAGCAGGAAGCTCATCATGAGGAGACTCCTAGCTCTGGGTTGCCAAAAACAAAAAGGGGGAACTGCAGCAGTCCGCTGGCTCAAACGCCATTACAAGATGGCGCTGGTTTCCTGTTTATCCCGAATGCTAACGTGTCGCTCTCCCGCCCGAAGGCTGATGCAACCTTGACGTGGTATCACCCGATAGTACTGACCAATCAGCTTACCGCCCAAGCTCCGCCCCCAGAACCTGCATATAAGCCAGCTTGCCCCGGCGCCCGGGGCCCTCCTCCCGTACCAGCTCTCCCGAGAAGCCATAACCGAGCAGCGTTCAATAAAACCGTGATAGAGGAAGAATCTTGGAGTCGTGTCTTGCTTCCCCGCTGGTCGGGGCGCGCCGCAGCTGAGTGCTGAGATGGGGCATGGTCGGGTGGGGAGATGGAGGAGGATGCAGCCGGCTAAAGGAACGTGGAGTTTCTTCTCCAGTAGGCAGCTGCAGGTGTAACTGCAGCCTGGGAGGTAAAGGTTGCCAGTGAGCTCATGCAAATCCTTGTAAAAATATTTTTGTTCACCGAAATTAAATAGAGAAACAGCTCATGAGAGAGATGTGAGTCAATAGCTCTTTACCCATCTATTAAACCTGGTAAGCACTGTGGAACAGCGCAGCAAGCGGAGGTCCCTGCCCAGTCAGACCCTCTTCCTGGGGTCAGGCCTCCAGCACGTGTACATACAGAAAGCCTATTTTTTGTTTGTTTGTTTGTTTCTACTTGCCCCTCTCAATGTTTGATGCCTTAACACTTGTTAAGACCTGGACTTGGACCAATGAGATGGTGCATTGGATAAAGATACCTGCGTCCAAGATTAATGGCCTGAGATTGGTCCCTGGAACCCACACGATGGAGAGGGAGAGGGAGAGGGGGAGAAAGAGGAGAGAGAGAGGGAGGCAGGGAGGGAGGGAGAGGGAGAGGGAGAGGGAGAGGGAGAGGGAGAGGGAGAGGGAGAGGGAGAGGGAGAGGGAGAGGGAGAGGGAGAGAGAGAGAGAGAGAGAGAGAGAGAGAGAGAGAGAGAGAGAGAGAGATTGAGATTTGAGAGCTGACTCCCTGCCAGGTGGTGGTGACAGCATGCCTTTAATCCCAGCACTCAGGAGGCAGAGGCAGGCAGGTCTCTGAGTTCAAGGCCAGCCTGGTCTATAGAGTGAGTTAGTTCCAAGACAGTCAAAGCTGTTACACGAGGAAACCCTGTCTCAAAAAACAAACAAAATCTTTTTTTAAAGTCAGAATTATGGATCCCTGCCTCCTATAGATCTCGCTATAGATCCTGAGATACGGAGGAACACCCATTTTCAAAATGGGAAAAGACTCAGCTGCTCTTTACTTAACCTGCTTGGCAGTGTGGCACGGCTTCTTCCCGGCCCTTCCCATGTCAGCCTGGGTGCCCTGGGCTCTGCTCCTATGACCTCAGACCAATCACCTGCCCTCTGCTGCCTCCACCGGCTTCCTGCCCCTCCCTCCAAGGTCATCACCGAAGCCAGTCCTCCCGCTCTATGCCAGGTCCCTTTCCTTTCCTTTCTCCAAGTCCCAATTCCTTTCAGCCAGCGCTGCCCTGTCACCCTGGCTGAGATGCGTTCACACAAGAGCCAAAGCTCACACGAGTTCAGAAAGGGAACAAATCCGCATATGCTAGACCTTTGCATACGGGAGCGACAGTCTCCAAGGATTGGGCATGCCTTCCCTAGGCATCCATGGTGTTTGTCCCGGAGACAAAGCGGCAGGCTGTTCCCTGTAGGAACTTAAGTTCCAATAGCGGAGTCAGACCACGGACAGTTAAATGTGGCTGCACTCCTGTAACAACTGTCACAGGGAAGGAGCCACAGGTACCACAGGGGAGTTTAGTTGGGGAGGAGCTGACAGGAAAATCAAGGTAGACTTCCTGGAGGAAGTGCCAAATGAACCAAAGGCCGAGAGTCTCTCATCAAATAAAGAGAAGGGACGGGTGTGGTCAAAACTACATGGACAAGATCTATGTGCCCCTAACTGACGGCCTCTGTGTGGAGCTGAGAGAACCTAGTACGGCTGGAGCCGTGGAGACGGCAGAGGGGTGAATTAAGGTGTTTTGTTTTTGTTTGTTTGTTTGTTTGTTTTTCTCAAGACAGGGTTTCTCTGTGTAGCTTTGCGCTTTTCCTGGATCTCACTCTGTAGCCCAGGCTGGCCTTGAACTCACAGAGATCCGCCTGGCTCTGCCTCCCGAGTGCTGGGATTAAAGGCGTGCGCCACCACCGCCCAGCGAGTTAAGGTTTTTAGTTACAGATTTTTCGTTTCTTCCCCCAAAAGCAACCAGAATGCCATTCCCTGGGGTCAGATTGTCACTTAGAAGAAAAGCAGGCGAGCTCCCTTCAGGGATCACCTCCGGGGCTGTGGTTGCAGGGAGACCGGCTGCAGCATGTTCTCGGACCCCAGCAACAGCTCCGTAACCACGAGGCTCAGGCTGGCCAGGTCCGGAAGGCAGGATAGCAGGGCTCAGGGAACGGGGCCCAGGCAGTGAGGGAGAGGAGCCATGGAGGTGTGGTCCTTCATTTTGGCTGTGTCTTTGTAGACACCACACACAGAGGCTGCCACTGCAGGAGCAGATGACCTGGAGGGCAAGGGTGAGGTCGGGTAGGCCTCGCCTGAGGGCTTCCTTCTTCACACGTTTTATTTTGTTTTGTTTTGCTGTTACTTTTTTTTTGGAGCAAAAGTCTCTTCCTAAGATCTGCTCTCCGCCACGCTTTCCTGAAAGTGTGCTTCTTTTACTGCCTTCCTCCCTGGAGGGTATTTTCCCAGGCATGTGAGACTCCAGGCTGACCTTCATTCCTCCGCATCACCCTCAGGCCTCCCGTGGCCAATGTGGAAATGTCCACCCGTCCACTCGGCCTGAGCACTGAGATTACAAACCCACTCCTGACTTTTTTTTAATGTGGGTGCTGGGGAATCCATCTCAGGTCCTCATGCTTGAGAGGCGAGCATTTTACCCCCAAAGCCATCTCCCCAGTCACGTATTTGAGTCTTTTTAAGTGGAGACACATTTCGTCTCTTGCTGATTCATGTCTGAGAGTCGAATTTCTGGGCACTAGGTCGGACGCATGTTACTCCTTGACTGTTGCCAGCTGTGGTGTGAACAGGAATGGCCCCCATGGGCGTGAATGCTTGGCCCATAGGGAGTGGCACTATCAGGAGGTGTGGCCTTATTGGAGTGGGTGTGGCCTTGCTGGAGGAAGTGTGTCACTGTGGAGGCGGGCTTTGAGGTCTCCTATGCTCCAGCTACACCCAGTGCGGCAGTCTCCTCCTGCCTGCGGATCAAAATGTAGAACTCCTAGCTCCTTTCTCCAGCACCACATCTGCCAGCACACTGCCGTGTTCTGCCATGATGACAATGGACTGAGCCTCTGAAACTGTAAGCCGGCCCCAATTAAATGTTTTCACTCGTAAGAGTTGCTGTGGTCACGGTGTCTCTTCACAGCAATAGAAACCCTAAGACACCTGCTTTGCGTCCAGCAATCCTAGCTTAAGTCTTTCAGACAGTCCAAGTGCGTATGTCTGCAAACAGGGGGTTAAGGAGCTGAAGGGTGAAGGGGGAAGACTCGGTCCTTTTCCTTGGTTTCTTCCCACTCTGCTCCCTGAGAAGTTAGAAAAGCAAAAATCCAAGATTCTCCACACACACCTTCAGATCAAAGTCCACAGGTGAGACAGAGAGTGAGAGAGGAGGGAAAGGCTGGGAAGGTGATTCCGTGTGTAAAAGTGCTTACCCCATAAAGCTGATGACCTGAGTCCAACCTCTCTCATGCCCACCTAATGACGTGATAGTGCACATCCCGGAGCCCACACAAGGATCAAGGATGCAGTGACCTGATGTGATAGTGCACATCCCGGAGCCCACACAAGGATCAAGGATGCAGTGACCTGATGTGATAGTGCACATCCCGGAGCCCACACAAGGATGCAGTGACCTGATGTGATACTGCACATCCCGGAGCCCACACAAGGATGCAGTGACCTAATGTGATAGTGCACATCCCGGAGCCCACACAAGGATGCAGTGAACTACATCTGTAATCACAGCACTCCAAAGGTGATATGGGAGATGGAGACAGAAGAATCAGCTGGAAGCTCTCAGGCCAGCGAGGCTGGAGATCGTGGTCCAACCAAGTGGGAAGTGGGAACAGACTACAAAAGTTATCCTCTGACCTACATGCTATGGCATAAGTACTCTCTGCCTCCTTCTCTCTCTCTCTCTCTCTCTCTCTCTCTCTCTCTCTCTCTCTCTCTCTCTCTCTCTCTCTCTCTTTCTCACACACACACACACACACACACAAATTTTTTATAAACTTAGAAAATAAAGTAAAGGGTAGGGAAAGCGTTGAATTGCACCTAAGAAGTTTTTAATTCCATGAGTGAGCTGGTATCTGATGGGGGAAATTTGGAGTTCTGTTTTCATTGCTGCTCAGAGCTGAGAAAGGAAGATGGACAGGCCACACTGAGAACTCTGACCGGCGGCAACATGACTCTGTCTCACACATATACACCAGTTACCGTTGTCTGACTCACCCCATCAACCCCCGAGCCCGCCCTGATTGCTCAGGCCTCAGCCCTTGCTCCATGCATCCTCCACACAAGTTCTTTTCCTGACCTCTGACCTCCTCTGACCTCTGACCGGTCCCAGCATGAATTTAGGACCACAGCCAAGATTCAGTAAAGCGGACAGAGTAAGAGGAGGGGGCCGGATGGTAAAGTCCCAGGGAGGGGGGTTAATCCGGGGGTTAATCTGTGGGCTCTCCTACTTCTCAACACTGGGTCTGGCTTTGTTCATGTCCTGCCTTGTCTAGTTAGTGACCCTGCTCACTAGGATCTGTGCCCCTGGCTCCTCTAGGAACCATAGGCCCTACTCCGAGGTCTGCACTTCGCGGTCTTGGCCGCACCTGTTAGTGTTAACGGCTCGTGGGATCTCATGGGCAGGTTTCCGATGCCATCAGTCCTGGAGGAGGGACAAGGACCCTGAGGGTTTGGCTTCTAGCCACAGGCTGTGTATCTGCTCAGGGCAGCTGGGAAGAGTGTGGCAATGGGTGATTAAACACATTAGTCACTGTAAGCACGTTCACAAAAGCCGGGCAGGATCAATGGGGAGCGATCCATTAGCATCTTGTCCCTAATGGCCCTGTTCCTTAGAGAGCAAGCCCCACGTTCTCCACAGGAGGGGCTGATGGTGAGGCCCCTGGCAGGTGTTTGCTGAAGTCTCAGTGGCTGCTTACCATCTTCTCTCACCCCTCCCTCACCTAGAGTACCCCCAAACATTTCACCCTCCAGGCATTCCCTCTCCCAGGAAGCCACCCTGATTTCACAGGGGTCCCCTCCTGGGCTACATGTCCATTCCTAGCCATTTAGAGGCTCTGTCACCAGAGAAGCCCAGGACCCAGTGAGAGGGGTCCACCTTCTTATATGGAAGACTACAGAGCTTCTGGATAGGCAGGGTGCTTGTGTGAACAACAGCCTACTCTGGCTCCTTCTGGGGCCGGGGGTCGGGGGGAGGGATGGTGGGTGCTGGAAATCTGAAGATGCTCAGGAGACCCCAAGGAGAGCAAGCAGGCTCGGCTGGATCTGGGCTCAAGTGCTCCAGGCAGCAGAAACCAATGAAGTCCTCAGGACACAGAAGGAGGGAAGCACACCCACCAATCACAACCTTTGTATCACCAGCACGGCCAGGACTCAGACTCCCTGGAGAAAGAGCCTGCCTGCTCCAGTGACATGGCCCAATGCACCACTGCCCAGGTGGAGGAGGACTCCATGCCTGAACAGTCCTCATACATGTTGAGCCATTCAACCTTCACCAACAAGCTGGGGGTGGGGACCCATGCTATTCCTCACGTCACAGTTGAGGGAACAGAACTGTGATGTTTCCCAACCACTTACATGTGGTCACACAGCTGACAGGCAGAATCCAAGAAAAGAAAACAATCACGCTAGCCCCTGGCCCCTTCCCTGAGCCAGACTGCCCTGGAGAATCATTAAGAAACGTCTACTCTGAATAAGCGAGGGAATGTGTTCATAGATGAATCCGTGCAAACGCAAGGCTGGTGTCTCCTGAGATGTTCCTCACTTACAGAGGCAGGTGTGGGAAGCATTCAGTCCTTCCTCCTTCCTGAAGGATGGGTGATATTTCCTGGGGTGCAGAAAGGCTAACATGTCTGTCACAGCTGAGGTAATTACTTCTCCAGCACTGGCCTTCTGGTAGAATTGCAGGCTGGGCAGTCACCACATTCCTTGTCTGTCATCTGCATTGAGAGCCAATGGGATGCATAGGAGAGGTTGTGGGAAGTCTAGGGCATTCTGGGTAGTGAGGGAAGTCTATAGCACCTGGAGATGTATCAGGAGAGACAGAGCCAACCAGCTTCATGGCCGGGGTTGGCCTCTAGTGAGCTCCGTTCCTTGGGCTGACCCAGATTTCTCCCCAGTCAGGATGCAGAAGTCACCACAAAGTGACAAGTTAAAAACTGCGTGAATCTGAGTGTGGCATGAAGGTGGGTCCACCCTGTGGGTGGGCTCCCTGAAGGCTATGTCTGCCCCCATATGGCACATGGGGCACACGTGTAGGCAAGAGGAAGGCCCTGTGACAGGAAATGGGCCCTGGGAGAGGGGCTGCCTGCTCCTTTGGAGTTTGTGGTTAAAGGGTCTAAACCTATCCCAAAGCAGATGTGTTAAGTAAGGGTACAGGAGAGCAAAGGGATCTGGAAGCAGGCCCCCGCGGATGCCAGGCATTCCCCTGAGGAGCCCTTTCCCTCACCATCCATGCTGAAGGTCTCCACATCACCCTGGCCTTCAGAAAGCATGACCAAGCTCCTGGAAAAACAGCTCAGTTGCTCACGTGATTGTCTCGACAGCATGAGGTCCTGAGTTCAATTCTGTCTTAGTCCCTGTTCTATTGCTGTGAGGAGACACCATGACCAAGGCAATGCTTAGGAAAGAAAGCATTTAACTGGGGGCTTGCTGACAATGTCAGAGGCTTAGTGCATGATCATGATGATGGGAAGCAGTCAGGCTCCGGCAGGTGCTGGAGCAGCAGCTGAGAGCTTTACATCCTGATCTTCAGGTGGCAGGTAGAGAGAGACACTGGGCATGGCTGGGGCTTTTGAAACCTTAAAGACCACCCCCAGTGACACACTTTCTCCAACAAGGCCACACCTCCTAATCCCTCCCAGACATACATCAACAGGGGACCAAGCACTCAGTACATAAGCCTCTGAGGGCCATTGTCATTTAAGCCACCACAAATCCCAAGAACCTACATTTAAAAGCTGGGCATGGCTGCACACTTGTAATCCTAGTGAGGATGTAGAGACAGGAAGATCTCTGGGGTTTGAGTTCCAAGCCAATAAGAGATTGTGCCGATAGATAGACAGATATATATATATATATATATAGAGAGAGAGAGAGAGAGAGAGAGAGAGAGAGAGAGAAAGAAAGGAGAAAGGGATGGACAGGACAGGCATGGTGGTGCACGCCTTTAATCCCAACACTCAGGAGCCAGAGGCAATTGGATCTCTCAGAGACTGAAGTCTTGGTCACAGGCCTCTTCATCTGCATTTCTAGGTGCCTCTCCTTCCCAGTCATTGTCACACTGAAGCTATCACTGGGCTTTTGCCCTCTCTTGGGTCTGTGTCTGTCACAGCACAGCTGCTCCCTGGTGGATAACGAGAGCTCTTTCCTAAGAGCCAGTAGGACCATGACAGGAAGCAGAAGACTATGGGGACCAGCACCTCAGATACAGGTAGGAGGGAGCTCTCATGTCCCTCCAAGACGCGTGTCCTCCCAAAGGGACAGAGCCTCTGTCGAGGACACAGGTTCGGAGCTCTGCAGGGTCTTGCATCGGGTGATACAGTGTAAGAGACTCAACTCCAAGAGACTGTCCACACCAGGAATTTTTATTACAGAATATGGAAAATTCAAAATGACTTAAAAGAGATTATTGTTCCAGCTTCATTCTGTTAATGTGGAAAAAACAAACACAAAAAACAAACACTTTGGCCGAAAACAACTTAGGGAAGGGGGGGTCTATTTGGCTTACACTTCCGGGTTACAATCCATGGTTGAGGGAAGTCAGGGCACAAACTCAAGGCAGGAACCTGGAGGCAGGAACCATGGAGTAACACCACGTACTGGTTCTGTTTCTCTCTCTCTCTCTCTCTCTCTCTCTCTCTCTCTCTCTCATTCATACTCTGGCCCTCCCTTACAAGCTAGCTTTCCCATACAGCCCAGATCACCTGCCCAGGAAACAGTACCGCCCACAGTAGACTAGGTCCTCCCACATCATCAAGACAATCTCACATAGACACATCCACAGGCCAACCTGACCAGACAGTTGCTCAGTTGAGACACCTTTTTCAGGAGATTTTAGGTTGTCAAATCGACAGTTAGTGCCAACCGGGACAATTAACCTTCTGTGGTTACATTTCCAGTGTAGGGAATGGATAAGAGTGCAGACACCTAGCCAGGAGTAGCAGCACATGCCTTTAATCCCAGCACTCGGGAGGCAGAGGCAGGCGGATCTCTGTGAGTTCGAGGCCAGCCTGGTCTACATAGAGTTCCAGGACAGCCAGGGCGACATAGTAAGACCTTGTCTTGAAAATAAAAGAGGTCAGACACCACCTCCTGTCCCCTCTGAGAGCAGAGTTCTTACTGTCGTCCCTCCCTGGTTCTGGTCTGTCCCCACAGCTGCTGGTACTCATGTGTCCTCCGATTGTCGTCCTGTGGTGACCTCATCTTCTGAAAGGTATCTACAAGGGTGTGCTGTCCTACACACAGCTCTGTCCTCTGCATGGTTACCTGCAGGCTTCACCTTTTCATGGGGTAGGACCGCTTCTGCCCCCCCCCCACCTCTAACACAGCCATGCTGGTCCATGTCCACCTCGGGTTCCTCCTGGATTGCTCTATCCATCTCCAGTGGTCCCTCCCATGTGTCCTGGGGCTCCAGCTGGGGTGGAATTGATGGGGATTCTGTTGACTCGACAGATCAATGGAGAGAACACCTTCAGAAATAGTGACTCTTCCAGTCTGAGAGCACATCTCCACTTCCTTAGGCAGTCTTTACTTTCTCTCATCTGCATTTGAAAGTTTTCTGCTACATGCATTTTGTTAGGTTTACACCTAAGCATTTCATGTTTGGAGAAGCTACTAGAGTTTTACTTTTCTTTAATTATCTTTTGTTGGTATACAAAATAGAAGGCAGCCAGCTAGCAGAGCCCTGGTCCTTCGCCGTAGGGACTCCATTGGTTGGGAAAATACACACATGCCTAAGAAAGCTTTCAAACAATGAAGCAGGATGAAGTAGTTCCCGCCCTGGTCCCCGAGGATGGGCTGTCTTGATTCCCACAGTTATGGTTCAAAGTGACTGTTTGTGTGTTAAATTGGCAAGCAGTGACCGCATCAAGATTAATCTTCATAGAAATACCTAGGAGACACACCTCTGGGCCTGTCTCTAAAGATGCTTCCAGAGGTTTAGTCGAGGTGGGAAGACCCTGACTGTGGACAGAACTCATGGGCTGGGGTTAAAGACTGAATAAAGACACTGTAGGAGGCACCCCACAAGACACAAAGGAGAAAGTGAGCTGAGCACCGGCATTCACCTCTCTGCTCCCCGACTAGAGAAGAGAAGCCCAGCAGAGTGGGGACCAGCAGAGTGGGGACCGGGAGGTGGCCTTACCTCTGCAGACTTCCCTCCTTGCCTCTCCTTGGGGCTGCTCTGGTGTCTGAGCCCCACGGTGGCCATGGCTCCCTCCCTCCAGTGTGCCGACAGCTCTGGCTATACCCTGCCCTAGCTGCCTCGATTACTGTCCCAAGTTATCGGCCACCATTCCTCTCCCGTCCCTCTCAAGGAACTCTAGGTGAAAAGAGGAGACTGGGATAAAGGATGGCGAGATGGGATTATTCCAGCTCCTCCAGAGTCTGAAGTGACTGCAATGTGTTTATGTTCTACGTTAAGCACCGAGATGGGCTGAGGTGGCCACAGGGTTTATGTGCATTTTTCAAATCTCCCAGAGCACCATACTCTGCGCCAAGACCAAATATCGGGGACCTCAGGACTGGCCCCCACTTTCCTCAGCCAATTAACCCAGCTTATCTCTATATAAACAGAGGACATGACCACTCCATGGTGTGGTTAAGGGGAAGGTTTGTATTGTAGATAAACAAGGGAGGCAACAGCCAGAGGCATCTGGAAGAGTCCAGAGCACAGAGATAGAAAACAGCTGACTGGACCTGGCCATGAGAGAAGCAGAAGCAGAGAGAGAGAGAGAGACAGAGACAGAGACAGACAGAGAGACATACAGAGAGAGAGACAGTGAGAGATACACAGAGAGACAAAGACAGAGAGAGACAGAGACAGAGAGAGAGACAGACAGACAGACAGAGAGAGAGGTGGGGGAGAGCAGAGAGAGGGGAGGAGAGAGAGGAAGACAGGGTGAGGAGACAGGGAGGAAAGCCAAAATTACAGAGGTTTTCTTTAATTTATTATTATTATTTATTTTTATTTATGTGCATTGGTGTTTTGCTGTGGGTGTCGGGTCCCCTGGAACTAGAATTACAGACAGCTGTGAGCTGCCATGTGGGTGCTGGGAACTGGACCCAGGTCCTCTGGAAGAGCAGCCAGTGCTCTTAACCACTGAGCCATCTCTCCAGCCCCAATTTCAGGGGTTTTAAGGAGAATGGGTAGCTGGCGGGGAGGGTATCCCAAGAGCTGGTCAAGTTTGGGGTTGGGAGGAGGTGAGAAGAACCAGGATGCCTGCATGGAGTGTGAAATGTGTAACAGGTACTTGTGATGCTGAGAGCGCCTGGCGGCCAGCATGGGCTTTAGTGTAACCCAAATCTTAAACGGTCTGAATGAAAAACCCAGAGCCTAGTATCGGGGTGAATGCTGAAAGATCAGAGAAGCAGAGCAGCCAGCCACTAGAGTTCTTACCTCTACCGAATTCCTGAAAGACTTCAGCTGGTGGCCTCTAGGTGAATGAGCTTCCTCAACCAAAAAAGCCTTCAGTTCCTGTCTCCTCACACCTTATATACCTTTCTTGCTGGGGTAAAAGGTGTGTACTGGGATTAAAGGCGTGTGCCACCACTGCCTGACTCTGTTTCTCTCCTAGACTGAGTCACTCTCATGTAGTCCAGGGTGGCTTTGAACTCACAGAGATCCAGGCGGATCTCTGCCTCCCGAGTGCTAGGATTAAAGGTGTGTGCCACCAACTGCCTGGCCTCTATGTTTAATCTGGTGGCTCCTTCTGTCTTCTGATCTTCAGGCAAATTTTATTAGGGTACACACTCTATCACCACACTTTGGTGTGCTAATAGACATCTAAAGGAGCCGTTTGTCCCTTCAGCCTTGGGAACCTGGGGAAATGGAGTTTCCTTTGCGCCCGACAGTCTCTGCGTAAGTGTCTTTGGACAGTTTGATCTGAGCACTGTATTTCCACTGTTGTTCTTGCTAAACCTGGCCTGTCTCTTATGTAGGGAGGCTGGCTTTGCTAAGAAGTCTGTGGGAGCCCAGGTAGGTGACCGGCTCCCACACTTTATATCAGGGAACTCTTGAGGAGAGAGAGATAAGAGATAGTGATAGAAGGATAGAGGAGAGAGAGACAGATAGAAACACAGGATAGCCTTGGGAGGGCCTGGATCGTTATCCACTGGCCCCTTCTGTCTCTTCTAAAGGGCTATTTGCAGGAATGCCAAAGGGTGGAGCAGAAGACCTCCCTTTAGCTCAGCTAAGTGTAGACCCTTCCATTCACCTAGTAACTATGTACGTGGCCAAGCAATCCTTTAATGCAGCTCTGCTGGGTAAAGCAAGCTCAACTCTCACTAGGAAACCTTTGTGGGCCTTCATAGACGTTTTGAAGCTCAAGGCAGGTTGTTGTTCCTGACAGGATGCCCAGTTAAGACATAGAACCTGGGCACCCTGAATTGGGAGCAAACAGGAAAGAAAGTCTTTTGTTACGTCTATGACCTGCACATGCCCAGAGGTCCCGGATACTCGGGGCTGCAGACTTCTCTTGGCTCTGAGTGGTGGAAAGGACTTCCCCGGGCATGTCAGGGGAAAGAGAAATACAGAGGCCATGCTGGACAGCGGGCAGGCCTCAGGTGATGGTGAGGGACACTGATGTGCGTGGAAGCTAGCTGGTGGAAAGCATTAACCACTTCAAGGCCAAGGGCTGCTTCCCCAGAGCCTGGTGAGAGCCGAAGGCTGGAGAAAAGGTAGGTAGGGAGGTAAGAGTAGAGCTAAGGTGGATGCTGGGGAACCCACAATGGGCTGGGCCCTCCCCTGTCAATCACTAATTAAGAAAATGCCCTACAGGCTTGCCTGCAGCCCAGTCTCTTGGAGGCATTTTCTGATTGAGGCTCTCTCCTCTCCAGTGACCGTAGCTTGTGTCAAATTGACATAAACCTAGCCAGCACACCCAACTGCCCTCTCCCTCTGGGTCAGGGACATCCACATCCTTGGGTTAGCCACAGAAGGAGACAAACACGAACACCCAGGTCAAAAGCCTTGGCCTTGGCTCCCACTTCTTCCTCTGCTACTTTTGGGAACTCCGTGGAATCACGGGCCCACAACCTTCTGAGTTCCCATGCTCCCACCCTGATGTGTAAGCTCCAGCTTCCGTGAGACCCTTGGCTGGTGCAGGCTTCGGGCCTCACACTGGCTGGTACTCAAACTCCTCAAAGCCCACAGAGTCATAAGAGGACATTCCTCATGCTCCTGCCATGCTGCTGCAGAGCCCTTAAGCATGTCCCAATCTGCCACCTCTGCCTAGCAGTATCAAATCCTAGCCATAGCGTAACCTGACTCTGGAAATGGTGCAGGCGCTCTCAGGCCTGGGTGCCAGAACCTCAATTAGTCCCGGTATGCTTAGCCCTGGCCACCCAAACGCCCCCCAAACCCACATAGGAACCATACATGGGAACTGGTTCCTTCATAGACAATGTGCCCTTAGGTCCCCTCGTCCCTTCGAGCAGTAAGAATCAACCGTATTTGACGCCAACTCACCTCTACCAGTGCACCCAGCCACCAGCACCCCTCCCCCTTCCCAGTGAGGCACAGCAGCTCTAGGTTGAGCCCACGGGCAACTCACCAGCAGCCGCCCCTCCCTGACCACGGGACAGACTAAGCCTCACAACCACAGACATGGATCTATTTTGGCACTGTGAGCTCTCATAGACAGGCTCTTATTAATCGTCCATAGTGGCATTCTAGGTTTAGAGAAGTCAAGAAACATGTCAAGGTCACACAGATCATAAATGGCAGGTCCCAGCACTCAGCTTTAACCAAGACCACACAGCCCACGAAAGATTCACTGCTCTGTTGAGAGTCCACCCCACAGACGTGACGGGCACGGGTGCTCCAGGCTGGGTAGCATCTGGACTGAGTCCACCCCACAGATGTGACGGGCAGGGGTGCTCCAGGCTGGGCAGCATCTGGACTGAGTCCACCCCACAGACGTGACGGGCACGGGTGCTCCAGGCTGGGTAGCATCTGGACTGACTGACGGTGACCTGCATTACTGCCTCGTTTGTTCTTGACTATAGCTTTGAAGGCGCTTGGAGAGCAAGGTCAGGGTCACCGTCCTGTGTGTTCCAGAAAACGCCAGTGGTTTTTTTTCACCGTAGGAAAATGTCACAACTGGAATTACTCCCCCACGGTACGAAGTGGCCTTTATGGCCCTGGATAAGGTTGGCTACAGCGGAACTCGGGCAGGAGCAGGTGAGCGAGGGCCCTACAGAGTAAGAAATGTAGACGGCGGCTTGTATCCCGTTGTCGTTATTCACTGAAACCCCTCCCGTCATCACCATCACCACCACCGTAACCACTGTCCTCACCACCACCATCACCACCGTCCTCACCACCACCATCACCACCACCATCACTACCACCACCATCATATCATCACCATCGTATCATCATCATAGCTATCGCTAGTATCACTCTCACTTTCACTGCTACCACCATTATCATTACCACCACCATCACCACCACCATCATCACCATCACCATCACCATAATCACCACCACCATCACCACTATCACTACCATCATCACCATCACTACCATCATCCTATCATCATCATCACCATCACCACCACCATCATTACCATCACTACCATCATCACATCACTACCACCACCATATCATCATCAATATCATCACCATCACCAATATCACCACCATCACCACCACCATTATCATCACCATCATCATTACTGCCATCATCACCATTACCACCATCATATCATCATCACCACCATCACCATCATCACCATCACCACCACTACCACCACCATCGTATCATCATCATCATCATCACCATCACAATCCTATCACCATCACCACCACCATCATCACTGTCACTGTCACAGTCACTCACCAACACACCACCCTCGCCGTCACTTTCATGCCGGTCACCATTGCCCTCCCCGTCGCTGGAAGGCCCTCTAAAGGAAAGTGGATGGACCCTTCTGGGATGCTCTGTCTGCCAGCTCCGGGCTCGTCCTGCCTGGAGGAAGCCCCGGTTCTCAGCCTTTCACAGGGTCACAATCCGGTGACCTGAACGTCAGATATTTACACGACAGTTCATGGCAGGAGCAAAATCACAGTTATAAAGTAGCAACAAAAACAGGGTTGTGGTTGGAGGGTCACCACAGGAGGAACTGTTGAAGGATCACAGCCTTGGGAAGGCTGAGAACCACCGCCCTGACCACCTGGAACTGCCGTGTCTCAGGCCCCACATGTTTCGAGCACACCATCTCTAACACCGTCCTCTGACAGGTAAGGAAGACTGGGCCTGCCCAGGGTCACTGCCTAGGCCTGCTCCTCTCTGTGATGCCCAGCGGGTGCAGCAGGGGCTGTACTGGAGACCCACACCAGCCCCAGGCCCACACCACACAAGGGTCAGCCTGCCGGGGCCCATGGGACCACTCAAGGCTGAGCCAACACCCAAGTCCAGGAATATCATGAATTCACGGTGGCCATTGTCCCTTTCTGCCCAGACTGACATTTTCACCTGTTTTCCTGTCTCCGGATTGCTGATTTAAGTCTCATGACTCACTTGCCTCAAACAGGACAACTCCTCGCGTCCTCTCCCCTCCCGACCGCTCTTCTGGCTGACCTTTTCCGTCTCGGCAATCAATTAGTCTGACACACCTTGGGGAGCAGGGCTACTGGTCATGAGAGGGGAGGGGTGACCCACCGAGCACCCCCCTTGGAGGTGGGAAGGAACCCCCCCCCAGGCCGCTCTTTCCTGATGTGGATGCTGGACCAGCTGGGCTGCACAGAGCAGGAGCATGTGTGTTGGGAATCAGGACTCCAGGTAGGGGTGGGACATGGGACATTTGAAGATGGACCCTCCAGAGATCACTGTGGGGTTGAGTCTGTCCTTCACACCAGAAGGCTTGTGGAGGGAGGGCCTACGATTGTGTGCCGTGGATTGAATTGTGTTTTCCCAGCTTGCACACGAAGGCCCCAACACTCACCACGGTCTGGAAGCAGACTGAAGTTCAAGGAGCGTGCCTCCAGGACACAGGCCTGCCATCCTCAGAGGAAGAGGGAGAAACGGAAAGGCCAGATGGGGACACGGTGGCAGGTGGTCAGCTGTGGGCCAAGAAGAGGTCTTTCTGGAAACTGAACCTGAGCCACTAGAGACCCTGGAACTGGTGTGTGCACCCAATCTGAACTTCCTGCTATGGTGGGCTGAGCGGGAAGATGCCGCAGAGACTCGGCTCCGGCAGCCCAGCCGGCAGGACCCCCAGGCAGCCCTGGCCCAGCCCATTGTGACCGCTACAACCGGAAACAGCTCAGACTCCTCACAGGCATCAGGGGCCACAGGGAAGAGAGGTGCATGGGGGGCGGGGGGCTGAGAGTGACATCAGAGTCATTCCCCAGGGATGCAGGCACAGGGCACACTGGCCACTGATCCTGAGTGCTGATGCCTCAGACACACATGGCTGGGTGCCAGCCCTGGAAGTTCTGACTCGGTGAGTCTAGTGTGAGGCCCCAGTGTCATGGATGTTTCTGGAACCCACACTGAGAACTCCCACAACATCGGCATTCTCTGTGGTCAACTGGTCTAAGTCAAAGCAGGGAGCAGCCATTCCCCTCAATGGTCCCCTCCTCTAAATGCAGGCGTGGCACCGGGGTAGCAAGGATGCAGGTAGGGGACTGACATCTGTCCCACCCCTGTGGTGTGGCTGCCCCAGGGAGGTCCAGGAGGAAACCCTGTTCGCAGCAAGCATCACACAGGTCCCCATGGGGCCAAAGCTCCTGCCTTTCCCCTCTCTCAGACATTTCCTGCTGTTGTGACACGGACACACAGAAGTGGTCACGTGTGCGCACCTGGGCCCAGCCATGGCTGGAATGGAGAGAGGGGATAGAAAGTCTAAGGCGTCAGGGACTCTCTCCTGCGAATGTGACTTTGTGGGTTGTGGGATTCTGCAGCCTCCTCCCTGCCCACTCTTCGGACCCTCCTGGAGGCCTGTTGAAACAGGAACCTTAGGAAGGCAGGAAAATGGCAACCAAGCCACCATGCAAGTTTCCATAGCAACCAAGCTGCGGCTGTCCGTAATTGCAGTTAACGTCAGCATGGGGTGTGGAGAGGTTTGCGGTGGGAAGGGAGGGGGCTAGGCACCCCTGGCATGGCAGACAGCAGGAGCTGGTTCTGCCAGGTCTGGGCTCACCCTCCTGGGACAGTTTGGTGACAGGGACTCCTAAGGAAAATGCTATGTGGGACGGGATGCATCTGAGGTGGGCAAAGAGCCCACAGGGCCTTGGCAGGAACCCGGAAATCCAGCACCAAACTCCTATCAAACATCCCCAGGCGGAATCCTGGGCACCAGACATTCTTGGCTTGGCCCTGGGTGATTTAGACTCTGCCTCACTGGGACCAGTAACATGGAATACAGAATCCAAAGACTCCAAGCCCCCGGGCATTTGTGGAGATGGGCTGGCTCCAGATGATAATGAGATCATGACCAATACCCAGCGGATGGCCTGTCTGGCCTGCTCTAGACACAGCACAGTAAGAATCATGATGCTCACTGAGAAGTTACTACATGGGCCAGGCCCCTGGACACAATTGGGAAGGAAGTCGGGCATGGGGCGAAGGACCCGTCACCTCAAGACTGGGGAAGTGGAGACCAGGAGATCCCTGGTGCTTGCCTACCAGCCAGCCTAGCCTAACTGGCATGTTCCAGGGCACTGGAGAGACCTTGCGTCCTATGAAAACAAGGTGGGGGGGGGGGCTGTAGAGATGGCTCAGTGGTTATAAGCACTGGCTACAGAGGACCTGGGTTTGGTTCCCAGCACTCACATGATGGCTCACAACCATCTGTAACTCCAGCTCTAGGGTATGGTGGTCTGAATGAAAATGGCACCCATAGACTCATAGGGAGTGGCATTATTGGAGGTGTGGACTTGTTGGAGTAGGTATGGCTTTGTTGAAGGAAGTGTGTCACTGGGGTGGGAGGGTGCTTTGAGGTTTCAGAAGCTCAAGCCAGGCTGAGTGACTCACCCTCTCTTCCTGCTGCCTGCGGATCCAGATGTAGAACTCTCAGCTCCCTCTCCAGCACCATGTCTGTCTGCACACCACCATGCTTCCTGCCATGACGACAATGGACTAAACCTCTGAACTGTGACCCCGCCCCGTGTAAATGTTTCCCTTTATAAGAGTTATGTGGTCATGATGTCTCTTCACAGGAATAGAAACGTTAAATTAGATATGGGGGATCTGAAACCTTCCTCTATGACACACATGGTGCACGTACATACATGCAGAAGATACACCCGTACACATAAAATAAGTTCAATAAATCTAATGAAATAAACAGGGTAGGTGACACCCAGGTAACAAGGCCCACGGTTGTTCTCTGGCCTCCTCAGGCATGCACACACATGTATACATGTGAACACATTCCCACACAGCCCAAGAACGGCGGCAACAGTTCAGTCTTCCTGCGTCTCCGACGAGGGAATTGAGGCCGTAGGAGGGAAATGGCCCGTCCAGGGTCATGTAGCTCTTCCAGCATTCTGTCAAAAGGCCAGTTCAGTCAACTTAGAATATTACAACGATTCATAACGGATTAAAAAAATACTTCGGCCTAGTTTAGACTAATTTTTTTTTTCCGTTTGGTATCAGAATAATACTCTTGGCACCTGGAGTTCCCTCTCACTGCCCACTGCTTCAGCTGAAAGAAACCGACTCGGAGAATAAGGACCGCTAAGTAGGAAGGGACAGAGACAAGGGCCAGCTCAGCACCACTGGGCTGCCGACCCCCCAGAACAAGAGCCTGAGGGTCGGAGAGGAGGTCAGAGGGGAAGGACAAAGAAGGCAGAGGCTAATAGGACAGAGAAAGGAGGCCGGAATGCCAGGGGTGAGAGACCCAGAGGCGTGAAGCAGCGTCTTTGTAAGAACTGCTCGTCCTCCATCTATTTAGCGGTACTTTGGAGAACCTATTCAGTGCCTGACAATATAATCAGTCATCTCCACATGTGCTGTGGCTAGAGTGACCTCAAAGGTCAGGGAGGGAGGAAGAGTCGGGTTGGGATCGACCAGACACCGGCTTGTTACGTATTCTGTGTATGTGTGGAATTTTTCTGGATCAAAAGTTTCTTAAAAGTACATCATCAATACTGTGGAAGGCTTTGGCTGACAGCCTTCCTTGGACACAGACTGAGGTCCTTGCTCTCAGCCTCCCTGGCCCCAGGCCTCACCCCGGAGTCAGCAGCAGCCAGTGGGCCTGGCTCACTGAACCTCTCTCTGCGGCTTGGACGGAATCCGAAGCATTTGTTAAAACTCTGATGCAAAGGAAAAAAAATCAAACATCAGTCCAACAGAACATCCCCTAAATCTCCCAAATCCACCAGACCTTACGGGATTTGCTAGAAAATTTAAATTGTGTAACTAGATCAAGGAAACCAGTAAATCTGATGACTGTTGACAATCGGGCTTTGGACGCCTCAGCTCTGGGCACGCAGACTCCTTCCGTGAGGTTTCAGACCGTGGAAACGGGTCTGAAACCTTATTCTCCAGGCCAGAGTCACAAGCCCAATTCTAATGCCCACAGTTAAAAGGCAAGTGGCAAGCCAGGTTTCACCCTTTTCTGACTCAGTTTCCCCATGTGTACAAGAAATGGAAGGGTATGACCACCTGGAGCTAGCTCTCTCTCCCAGGAACAGCAGCTATTTCCGAGCTAGGGTGTCATTGTGGCTCTAACTTTAATCTGTCAGATGTCCCCTCAGCTGCAGGGAGCCATGGAGATGAATGGGAGGTGGGAAGCAGCCAAGACAGCATCATTCTGGTTTCTCTCTGTCCAGCGTGCCACAGAACCCCCCCGGGCGGGGTGAGCAATGTTGCCGCTTTGCCCAGGATGATGACGGATATTCAAGACCAACACCAGAGCAGTGTGGGTCAACACCCTGGTCCTCCTCCTTCCTGGGAGGCTGGCTATACAAGCTGTATCCAGAGATTACCAAGAGGGAGGGAGGGAGGGAGCTGTTCAAGTAGTAGGGGACAGTCCAGCTTTGGGAGAGGACAAAGTTGTTTATGAACTAGGAGCCTACTCAGCACATTTGTGTTCCTGAGCAGACAAGGCCTCCAGAAACCAGTCCCGGGAGTGAACTCTTCCAGCCAGCAGAGCATGCAGAGGCCTGCAAGGGGTTGGAGGGGCGGACTGCAGATGTAATGAGGAGGACCCAGCCCCAGGATTCTGCTCTCACTGACCCACCACGACCTTCTTGCCCAAGTACCATCTCTAAGCTGCGGCTGCCAGGTATCCCAAAGAGGTCAAGATGCCACATCTCAGATGCCACCTCAGTCCCTCTGTTCTGAGAAGCTGCCAGTGCCTGCCATTGAGGACCTAGATGCAGCCAGAAAGGCTATGGGCAGCAGGCTGTGCCTCCTAGGGGCAGGACTCGAAGTATATGTCTCCCCGTGACTGTCCACTGGCTTTTCTTGTTTGAGACTGTGGGCGTGTGCTCACTCATGGGAAGGCCATCATGGTGACAATAGTGTGTTTTATTTAGGGTTTTATGCTGCTGGGGATGGATCCCAGGGCTTCATGCGTGCTAGGCAAGCACTCTCCCACAGAACTACGCCTGAGCCCTACCAGGATGACTTGGGAAGGGCGGGATTGAGTCTCCAGAACTATGTTCCTTCTATTCTGCTGTGGCATAACTGCCGGGGTCTTTGTAGGGGTCTCCTTGTAGACCTGCCGTCCAGACGTTCAGCCCTCTTCGATCTTTCTTTTGGCGGAAGACACATGTACTGTTCTCCTATGACTGCTGTGGCAAGTCACTGCCAATGTCCTAGTTGAAGGCACACAGTTGGGCCAGTAAGACGGCTCAGCAGTTAAGAGTTCTCCTTGTTCTTCCAGAGCATTCTATTTGGGACCCCAGCACTCACAATGAGCAGCTCATAGCTGCCTTTAACTCCAGCTCCGGGGGATCGAATTCAAATTCTGGCCCCTGTGGGCACCCGTACACATGGGCATGCACTCACACAGATTCTGTACTAAGAAACAGCCTACATTTGGTTTCTAGAGGGAAAAAAAAACTGAACAAACTAATAAATTTCTGGTGAGAATGATCAAGAAGAACAGATGACCACTATCCCCCAGCCTCCCTCTTCTCCTGTCTTTGGGGAGTTGGCTGAGGGAGATGGCTGATCCTCGGAGCCTGATTCCTCACCGCTAACTTGGAATGCGGAATCTCTGGTCTCATCAGGTACCGTGAGAAGGAAATAAGAAGATGGAGTTCGGCGTGTGGCACAGGTAGCGGCTTGCTGAACTGTAATGGTTATGTGGCACTGGCTATAAATGGTCCATCAGTGTCCCAAAGTGTTCCGACAGGGGTGGAGGGAGGGTCGCTTCCTATCCTGGTAGGTGGCTAGAAAGACATTTCCAGGCTAGGCCCTGGAGGATGAAGAGGGTTTAGGAGGAAAAGGAGAGCCATCCAGGTTGAGGGTCCAAGAGGAATGAATCCCACCCCTCTCCATAAAGCACGGAGAGGCATGAGGAGAGGCCTCACAGGAGAGGGCCGAAGTCCTCCCAACAGCTGACATTTGAGGCCCTCGTCGCAAACATGAATGGGCATAGCCTGGGGCCTCAGCTTCATGCATTATGCAGAAAGGGTGAATGATGGGAGGTTTGGAATTTCTCTTTAACCATTTGCTTCCCAGTTTCTTCCCGAGGTGTTAGAAACACAGCGACCGGCTTAATCCCAGTCATTTCTAGGTTCTCTGATAGGTTACTTTCCTATCATGCTTCCATCAGACCAAGAGGGCCTCTCCCAGGAGGAGGAAGCTCCCTCTCGCTCATGAGCAGGGACATATATTCTGTTTTCTCACACACAGAGCACATGGTATGTTGAGGTGGATGCCGGGCCTCGGGCTTCAGCTAAAAGCCTGGAGATAAGGGAATCAATTCGGTTGCATCCTTGGCCCAACCTGAGGCCGGCACCTCACAAAAGGAAGGTATTCCAGGTAGAGGGCTGTCCCTCAAGAAGGGGCCACTAGACCTGGACTAGAAAAATGGAAACTAATCCTCAGAAATACAATACACAGGGCAAGACGGCTCAGTGGGCAAACATGTTTGCCACCAAGCATGAGCACCTGAGTTCAGCCTTATGGAACCCCGGGAAACAGGGATGGCCCAGCTCCAGTTCTGGGCCCCAGAGAAGGAAGCTCGGGGCTCAGTTTATTTCTGGCGGTGCCTTGGCCAGTGGTCATTACGCTCCTTCAAGAGCAGGTTTGCAGTGATTTTTGAGGAGAGAGAATGTGTTTGTTCCACGGGGCAGGAAGTACTGGGTTCCACCCCTGGGACCACTGCTCCAGGTGGGAGATTGGACCATGTCTCAAATTTCCAGGTGCCTTGAGCCCTCTGTAAGGCTCCTGCTTTGCCCACCCGTTTTGTACGTGGTTTTTATAACATGTTTTGTACACAATTAACAAGAGTTTCTGGCTACTCAAAACTAGCCACCACCCCCCTACTCCCCAGTCCACTCATCCCTCCGAGTCAGTTTATTAATCAAACAATAAAGAAGTGATTTTTTTTGGGAAAAAAAAAAAATGGGGTCTCCTTGTAGACCGTGTGGTAGACTCTCACACAGTGTGTTCTGACCTCCACCTGTGTGCCGTGACACACACGCCTCCTCCACATAAACACACAAAGGCAATAAGTAAATAGCAAGTAAACACAATTTTTAAACCTGAGGGGCAGAGGAGCCATAACCACAAAGGCTTTGTCACGGAGTAAGAAGACATTAACGGGCCCTGCTCAAACGAGAGTGAGATAAACATCACGGAACTCAGGTGTCACATTCTAGAGTGAGCTTAGGGTCGCACAAACTTGGCTCAAATGCTCACAGCAGCTTAACCATGATAAACGACAGCTGGAAACATGCAGGCATCCTCTCAAGGGAGGGTGCCAAACAAAACTTCATCCGCTCCACATTCTAGAACACCACTCACTCAAGGAGAAACCAAGGATGACCTGCCATGTCCTAGTCCAATCCGGCATCTGTCACAAATTACTCAAGACCATAATTTATAAACAACCGAATGTAATGCTCAATTTGGTGGGATTGGGGAGCCCAATGTCAAGCCATCACAGATTCACTATCCCTGAGATACTGTTCTCTGCTTCCTGGATGGCACTGTGTGGCTGTGCATATTCTCAGTCCCTTCTGTAAGAGGACTGAGCTGATAGACGAGGCTGTGCCCTCATAGGCACAGCACTTCCTAAAGGCCCACTCTCAATTCCTTCCTACCACCAAGTGGAAGTCCCAGGATATGTGTTCCAGAGGGAGGGACCACAACACACAGCAGAAAACTATGCTGACTGCAAAACCCAACTGTTAACAGTTGCAAACTATTTGATGTCCTTTATAGTACTTTCTTGGAATAACTGAAAGATTGCATTAGTTACTTGTGTCCTTGCTGTGACCAAACACCTGACCAGCAGCAATTTAAGAGAGGAAGGCTATATTTTTGCTCACGGTTTGGAGGTGGGATGGTATGGCAGCCGGGACAGGAGGTGCTGGTCACGCGGCATCCACAGACAGGAAGTAGAGAGAGTGCTCAGCTTGCTTCCTCCTCTGTACTCAATCCAGGTCCCAGTCCATGCAGTGGTGTGGCTCACATTCAGGTAAGTCTTTCCTCTTCGGTTAGACCTCTCTAGATACATCCTCAAAGGCATGCTCAGAGGTGTGTCTCCCAGGTGATTCCAAATCCAGCCAAGCCAACACAGCTACCTACCACCTGGTAAAGACAAAAAAAATGGATCTGTGGTTGCCAGATGGGGAGAGGCAACTGCATTTCAAACAGGAGGAGTGGTCTTTGCTTGGGCATCGGGATGGTGGATCCACAAGTTTATACAGGTAAGAAAGTGCACAGAATCTCTCTCTCTTTCTCTCTCTCCCTCTCTCTCTCTCTCTCTCTCTCTCTCTCTCTCTCTCTCTCACACACACACACACACACACACACACACACACACACACACACAAAGCCAGAGCATTTGAATAAAATGGGCATGTTAAATCAATGTTAATGTAATCATTGTGGTTTTACACTCAGATGTGGTTTTACATAAGATGTTGATGCTGGAGGAACCGGGCACTGGGCGCTCTGGATCTTTCTGTGTTATTATGTCTGTGTGTGCACCTGCAATTATCCCAGGATAAAAATTTCATTTAAAAATAGCCATGATTTAATGTTCAACATAAAGGGTAGACTAGAAAGCTTTATGTATACTAGGAACAGTGCTATTTCAGGGCCTCAAAATGTAGGGGCTGCGGATGTAGCTCATCAGTAAAGAGTTTGCCCAGCACCCATGAAGCTCCTGGTTCAAACTCCAGCCCCAGGGAAGGGGGAGGGAGGGACTCAAAACCTATACCCTATAGCCACTAGAGATAAGCAATTGACCACCCCATGACCCGGTAATTCCACCCCTCGTTTATTCCCTAAAGAAATAAGTGGCCATCAGAACATGAATGCAGTAAGGCTAACACAGCTTGATTCGTAAATAGCCATGGTAGGCAACAGTCCAGATGTCCGTCACCAGTGAACCAATGGACCGTGCCCTGCTCCTACAACTCAATCCTTAACACGACAATCTGAAACCACGAATGTGTGCTGTGCACAACCTCGATGAACCTGCCTGGTACAGTGAGAAGCCAAAGAATGTAAAACTGGTGCTGCCACTGGGGGAAGCACCATGGCAGTTTGGGTATATTCTCACAGGAATTGAAAACAAGGTCTTAGAGAGGCGCCTATGCATCCACATTTATAGGAGCCCTGTTCACATTAGCTAGAACTTGCGTAGTAGTGACCCATGTGGTGGAGGTACACACAGAATGGGAAGTCTATACAGTATGTTCTTCAGCTTAACACATGCTATGTGCAACCAGAAAATCTTGAGGGCTCTGTGCTAAGCAGGATAAGCCAGACGTTAAGACAAACACTGTGTCAGTTTTATGTCAACTTGACACAACTTAGACTAGGCAGCACCATTCCTTGAGTTTGGACTCTGGATTACAAAAATAATTAAAGTAAAGTGAGCACTAGTGTGCATGCACTCATTCATTGCTAGTGTGTATCCATCCATCCTTCCATCCATCCTTCCATCCATCATCCATCCATCCAACCATCCATCATCCATACAACCATCATCCATCCATCCAACCACCCATCCAACTATCCATCCATCCATCATCCATCCTCCATCCATCCATCATCCATCCAACCATCTATCCATCCATCATCCATCCAACCATCTATCCATCCAACCATCCATCCAACCATCCATCCATCCTCCATCATCCATACATCATCCATCCAACCATCCAACATCCAACCATCCATCATCCATTCATCCATCATCCATCCATCATCCATCCATCCATCCATCCATCATCCATCCATCCATCCATCATCCATCCATCCATCCATCCATCATCCATCCATCCATCATCCATCCATCCATCCATCATCCATCCATCCATCCACTGCTCTATGCTCTTAACAGTGGGTGTGATCCAAATAGCTGCTTCAAGTTCCTGCCATCTTCACTTCCCTACAGTGATAGACTGTGACCTGGAATTGTGAGCCAAACAAACCCTTTCCTCCTGAACTCGCTTTTGCCAGGGTGTTTTTATTGCAGCAACAGAAAAGAAACTGACTGGCCGGGCGGTGGTGGCGCATACCTTTAATCTCAGCACTCGGGAGGCAGAGGCAGGTGAATCTCTGTGAGTTCAAGGCCAGCCTGGTCTACAAAATGAGTTTCAGGACAGGCTCCAAAAGCTACACTGAGAGACCCTGTCTCAAAAAAAAAGCCTGACTATATAATCTCACTTCAGTGAGATACCCAGATGGCCAAATTCCTATCAAGTTCCTGGTGGTGGCTGATACTGAGGAAAGCAGGGGTGGGGGTGGGGTGAGGAGCCACTGTTTAAGGAATACATAAGGGAGAGTCTTAAAGAGTTCTGGAAATGGGTGGTGGTGATGGTCACACGGTATTATTAACGTATTGAATACACTAACTACACACAAAATTGACAGGATGGAAATTTCTTTTTGTAATTTTAGTACAACTTAAACATTGAGAAAAAGAAGCAAGCAGCCAGACACAAAGCCACATAAAATAGTACCCCTTTGCCAGCTGGTGGTGCACACACCTTTAATCCCAGCACTTGGGAGGCAGAGCCAGGCGGATCTCTGAGTTCAAGGCCAGCCTGGTCTACAGAGTGAGATCCAGGACAGGCACCAAAGCTACACAGAGAAACCCTGTCTCGAAAAACAAAAACAAACAAACAAATAAATAAATAAAACAAAAGAGTACCCTTTCTCGGTCTCCATTTTAAATGTCATACTAGACCCACACTTACACTGTTTGCATAAGAACTTTCCCAACAGGACATGGATAGGATAGGAACCAGACCTCCAGTGTCCATGATGGGACAACATGAAATGAAAACATTTCTGCACAGCAAAGGAAATTATCTATAGAATAAAGAGCCCACAGGGCAGAAGGAACTCTTTACCAGCTAGACTGCAGACAGGGAGCTAGTGTCCAGAATTCACAAAGCACTGAAGAATTAAATACCAAGGAAATAAAACTGTCAATCAACAAGCAGCCTACTGAACTGAACAGATGGCTTTCAAGAGAAGAAAGCAAAATGACCAATAACTGTATTTATTGAATGTTCAACATTCCTAGTCATCGGGGAAACGCATATTAAAATTGCATTGAGATACCACCTCACCGCAGGCAGAATGGCTGTGATGGAGAAATCTTAGAGCAAATGTTGGAGCGGATGTGCAGAGAGAAGAGCCCTGATTCACTTCTGGTGAAGAGCAAATTGATGTAGCCATTGTGGAAATCAGTTTGGAGATTCCTCAGAACAGTAGAAGTAGAACTGCCATGTGACTCAGCTCCTTTATGTCTGGACACACACCCGGAGAATGCCACACCCTACAGAGAGGTATCTGCAACCCACACTCATTGCTGCTTTAGTCTCTCCAGGAAGGACATGGAGCAACCTAGATGTCTACCAACAGACGGATGGATGATTAAAACATGGTACATGATACATGGGAATATTATTCAGCACTAAAGAAGGAGGAAATTTACAAGAAAATGTATGGATTTAGAATGCATAATATTAAGCAAGGTGACCCAAACCCAGAAAGAAAAAAAAAAACTTAAGTTTCCCTTTATATACAGACCCTAGGCTATAATATATATGTGCATATGAAATTTTTAAGGAAAAAACTCAATATAGTAATGTCTTTTGGGTTTTGGTTTGTATAAGACAGGGTCTTATTTAGCCCATGTTGGCCTTAAACTTCTGATCCTCCCAAAGAGACAACATGACCTGCACTTAAACCTCTGGAACTATAAGCACTTTCAGAGGTTTAATCCATCATCTTCGAGGTGGGGAGCATGGCAGCATGCAGGTAGACAAGGTGCTGGAGTCACAGCTGAGAGTTACATCCTGATCTGTAAGCAGAGAGAGAGAACCGGGGCCTGGAGCAGGCTTTTGAAACCTCAAAGTCCACCCCCAGTGACACCCCTCCTCCAACAAGGCCACACCTCCTCATCCTTGTAACCCTTTCAAACGGTGCTACTCCCTGGTAACTGTAAAGGCAAACCCCACAAGGCTACATACTTCTGCCTCTGTCCAATCAGAGGCAAGCATACATCCTAACATACTTCCTGCCTATGTACCTCCCACCTACATGTGATCAAGCATATCCCGTGCGGTTGGGGCAACCAACCTTGTTTACAGAAGTGAAAACACTCGGCTTGTTATCTCACACGAACAGCCCCTTGGAACTCGTTGTCTGCTGAGATCTCTTCCTGGTTTGCAAATGGCTTCCTTTCCATGCCCTCGTTGGGCAGTAAGACAGCTCAAGGCTAGAGCTTCTCATCTCGGAAGGGCCCTAATCCAATCTGATCACGGCCCCACCCTATATCCTAGGAACGCTTCTTTGGGAGAGCATGCCAGAGGAAAAGTTCTGGGTGTCACACCAAAGCTCTAGAGAGTTCTGGCCAGCAAAGTACCCTACGGGCTGGGTCTCTGAGGATGAAGGGACATGTGAAGCTTCAAGAGGCACATGGGGGGCCAGGCCTTCGAGAACACCAGGGGAAAGGAGCACAGTTTATCCCACACATTGTGAGCCCTTGAGTCAGGCATTCAGAAGTGAGAACAGGGTGGACACGAGCCACCGTTATGCACGCAGGAGATGTGAATAAGACAGAAAGGAAACCTAAGGAAGAAGAAAGAATGAAGTGGGGGATGGGAGGAGACTGGAGGACGCTTGCCACTCCTGACCCCTCTAGTATGCCCACAGTGGATCCCATGCTGTCCACGGTTCTGCCTTCATCCTCTGAGCTGGAGGCAGGGCTCTCTGCTTTTCATAGATGAGAAAAAGGAGGCCAGAGTTCCAGGCACCCGTCTAGGTGGAGACCTGATCTGAACCCGACAAGAGCTCATACGCTGAGCCCCGAGAGCGACAAAACACAGTTGGAGGTAGCAACAGGAAGCAGGGTGAGCCTGTCTCCCCTACATGGGTGTTTCCCAAACTCTTCTCACCTGTCAGGCGTTCATGTAGGACCAGTGCGGTTGTCCTAGCCCCTCCCACCATGGGCCTGAGTCCCCCAATGCTCTACACTGGCTTCCCTGAATGTTGAAGGTCCCACGTTTCATTTCGCAAATCATGCCGCCAGATCTAGGGAACTGTGACACAGCTAACACACCCACCGCGTCCCTCCCTCACGAGAATCATGTTCTAGACAGAAGAGGGGGATTGTGGGTGGAGAAGAGACCAAGAGACAAACATTCACTGATATCACCCAGGGACTGGGGACAGGGCACAGGTTGTCCTTAAGCTGGAGAGACAAAACTCGATTCCTTTTACAATTTCATTACTAAGAAAATCTACTGGCCCCAGGAGCATTTTGCTCACCAAATTGAACTAAAAACAAAGGGCATCGCTGTCTTGGCAGGCTCTCTGTGGAGCTGGCCACCCATAAATCAGTGCCAGCAAAGAGGGGGCATCTCAGCAGGGCGGGAGACAGCCACCCCCGCCTGGCTTCCCAGAACCAGGTCTGGGAAGTGTCACCAATGGGAATAAGATGAGCATGGACCAGTGACCACCCAGTGCCTACCCCTCCCATCCCTCGGCTCCTATGACCCGCCCCCAGGCACTGTCCAGGGGCATGGGCATCAGCTCCCCTGACTCAGAACCCAGAAATTTTATGGACTCATCCATGGTCTCATAGCAAGTTAGTAATGGGGGTGTATCCACCCCAGGCTTGTCTGGTTCCTACTCCCAGGCCCTGTTACACACGTCCCCTCTCAGCACACTCATGCTGAATGTGTGAACTTCAGAGCAATCACACTTCCTCTCATCACTGGGCTCTGCCAGAGTGGGTGGCATGACCTGAGACAGCCCTACCTCCGGGTCTGTCTACAGGCTTTCTACACCACACCCTTGGCATCAGTGAAACAGCAACTGTTGTAGAATATTATTTTAAGATAGGTTGCATTTGTTTATGCTGTGGAACATTTGTTTAATCATGCAAAGATGTGTTGCATTCCTTTATGTTGCATTTGTTTAACTCTGTGAAGCTGTGTTACTTTGCCTGTCTAAAACACCTGATGGTATAATAAAGAACTGAACAGCCAATAGCAAGGCAGGAGAAAGGACAGGCGGGGCTGGCAGGCAGAGAGAATAAATAGAAGGAGAAATCTGGGAAAAGGATCAAGGAGCAGGAAAAGAAGGGGCCAGCCACCTAGCCAGACACAGAATAAGAAGGAAAGAAAAGATATACAGAAATAGAGAAAGGTAAAAGCCCAGAGGCAAAAGGTAGATGGGGTAATTTAAGCTAAAAAAAAAAAAAAAGCTGGCTAGAAATAAGCCAAGCTAAGGTCGGATATTTATAAGTAAGAATAAGCCTCCTTGTATTTATTTGGGAGCTGGGTGGTGGGCCCCCCAAAGAGTAAACACAACTTCAAGCAACCTTCTCTGGAATCTTCTAGACCCTGTTGGGGTGAGGACACCCCCGGAGCACCCTGTCTTTCCTTTCCTGTCCTTAAACTCTACAAGGGATTGGAGTTTCTTTACCCCCAGATCTATCCAGAGCAGCACCTGCCTCTATTCCCGGGACAGTGATGGAGGGTCAGGGTCCTTTGACATCTCAGGTCTCCGGATTATCCTGACCCAGCCTTCTGCCGTTTACCTAGGCTTCTCTTTCCTTCATTCAATACGTCTTCCATTTTACTGGTCGCATTGAGAGAGAATGGCTATGCCGGGATATAGCTCAGTGGCCAATAGCTTGCTTAGGACGAGGGCTCTGAGTTCCAACCAACCCTGGCACTGAAAGAAGGTGGGATGGATGGATGAAGGGAGGGAGGGATGGGTAGATGGAGGGAAGGAGGGATGGGTAGATGGAGGGAGGGAGGGAGGGATGGGTAGATGGAGGGGAGGAGGGATGGGTAGATGGAGGGAAGGAGGGATGGGTATACGGAGGGAGGGAGGGATGGGTAGATGGAGGGAGGGAGGGATGGGTAGATGGAGGGAGGGAGGGAGGGATGGGTAGATGGAGGGAGGGAGGGAGGGATGGGTAGATGGAGGGAAGGAGGGAGGGATGGGTAGATGGAGGGAAGGAGGGATGGGTAGATAGAGGGAAGGATGGGTAGATTGAGGGAGAAAGAGAGCTACAGCACCTTGCCTAGCCTCTACTTCCCATACTTGACAGACCCCCTCTTCATGAGCAAAAGCAGACACACGCAGTCCTGTGAGAAGAGCTAGGTTGGACCAGCTGCCAGCCCCGTAGATCCATGGCTCCTCGGTCTGCATGGCTCCTCCCTCCGCTCGCCCCTCCCCACCATCTTCCCAGAGGCCACGTGACCGTTAACATGGGGTGGTTGTGTGATCTCATAGCATCCTTCTACAGCTCTGGGGCAGATAAAACTTCTCACCAGTGGTGAGGCTGAAAGAGGCCGCAAGCCAGCAAGGGTGGTCTACCTCCTGCCTCACGATCCTCTCCGGGTCTTGCCTTCAGGCAGCCATGCTACATCTGGGATCTATGTCATTATCATGAGGTTCTGTATGCATGGCCTCTGTCCTCCATAAGGCTGGGCCTACAGCTCAGAGGAGCCGCGGCCCTGAACCCACCCCACCCATCACCCCACCCCCGCTGTCCAACACAAGCCCTAACTCCCCTCGGGCTCTGTTTGTGACGGGCACCTCTTTGGCTTACGCCTGGTTTAGAAACAGATGTGGCTCCTTTCAGCATCTGGTTTCCAACCAGGCACCTGTCCTGCGGGCCTTTCAAAGAGCTCTGTCCCCATGGAGCCTCCCTCCTGTCCCCAGTACGCACTGGCAAGTCAGATTGTGAAGCAGTCGCCTCCCAGCAGGGTCTGTCTGACCTGTCACAAACCGGATGACTTCGGTAACCAAGGGTGGCTGAGCTGATCAGCTGCCCAGATGTCTCCTTGGCACCGGTCTCTGTTCATCCTCCCTCCCTCCCTCCCTCCCTCTCTCCCTCCCTCGCTCTCTCTCCCCCCCTCCCAGTAAGCATGGATGACCACCCGATTCACTCCCCCCACCCTGTCCCAAGGCTCCCTCCGACCCCCTCCCCCCCTCCCCCCCCTCCCCCCCCCCCCCCGCCCCTGGTTAAGGGCCGCAGATTTTCACAGGGCAGGACTGAAGCTAAGACATGGATTACTCAGCGACCTGGCTGAGCAGACCCTTCTCGGGAGGAGGACCGTTTATTTCCATGATAAGCAAGTCAATTCCCAAATCATGATCTGTTTACGTTCTCAGTCTCCAGCCACCTGCTCAGCCTCGGAAACAAACTCCAGGTTCCAGGCAAGGGGGAAATGAAAGCTCTAATAGGGAAAACAGCAGCTGGGCCCTCCTGGAAGGTAGCGAGGCCTAAAAGGTACAAGAACCACCACCCCCCACTGCCCCACCCCCACCGCCAGGGGACTTGAGGTGTTCTGGGTGCCCCTTAACACCAGGGAAAGGCAGAGAAAGCCCCTCCCCCCTTCACCGAAGCTTTTCCCAGTGACTGGCAGAACCGGAGGCTAGAGTTCCAGACCCAGATCCAAAGCTGGGCAAGCCTGCTGTGTGGTTTGGCACCTGGGACATGCATCAGGTAGGGCCCCCGGTCTGTAGAGCTGGGTTCTGAGCCCTCAAGCCAGGAGACCTGAGCAGGAGTCAGCAGCGGATCTGCGTGAGACCAGTTCTGATTTTCACTGTAGAAACGGTAATGGGAAGTCTGGTAACTAGACAGGAGAAGCTAGAGACCAGCCATGATACCATCCCACACCCCCAACCCCCGCTGCCACCAGCGGAAGACACTGGAAGACTAGTGGGACCTGCCTCTCCTCTGAAACTTGCTGGTGTGACATGGCACAAAGTCCCCTCCCTGGGTCCCCTCCAGGTCCCTGCATTCCTGGATGTCCCTATGGTTGTTCGATGCCAAGCTTGGAGAGGTACTCAGTCCCACTCTGGACTTTTGTGAGACGGAAGAGGATGAGGCGGTTGTGGCTGTCTGGAGGACAGAAGCCCCTCAGGACCTGAAGGAGTCCCAGAGAAGGAGTCCCATCTGATGCCTATGGTCCAAGTTCTGGTCCCAAAGGACAAAACCACAGCCCTGACCAGCCCTGGACTGCAGCTGGACTTGGACCTCTCACCGCTGGCTCCGCCAGTCACGGGGCGCAGCTTGGGGAGGGGCTTTCTCTGCCACTGCCTGATGTTAAGGGGCACCCAGAACACCTCAAGTCCCCTAGAGCTGCCACTGCAGATCTCTGGGGACAGTCCCTTCTCCAGAGCAGTTCTGGGCTCCACATTTAGTACATTGTGGTCCTGGTTCCCGCCGTGTCCGTAGCAGCCTGAACGATGCTGTTGGTCAAATGACAGATACAATGGGGCCATTGCTGAGTGCTTGTAGCGGCACAGCTGTGTGTTTGAATACCGAGGAAAGGCTGGCTGGAAGAATGACAGACACAGGGTGAAAAGGAGGGACGGACGGATGGACGGTGGGAAAAGAGGAGAGAAGGGAGAAGTGGACTAGAAGGAAGAACAGTGGTCAGCTTGTAGGGAAGCTGGAGGCTCGGGGCGGGAAGATGTTCAGACCCAGAGTTAGTGCTAAGACCCCTATTGTTGTTAATGCATCCTGTGGGCCAGGTGGTGGTGGCGCACACCTTTAATCCCAGCCCTCGGGAGGCAGAGCCAGGAGGATCTCTGGGAGTTCGAGGCCAGCCTGGTCTACAGAGTGAGATTCAGGATAGGCACCAAAACTACACAGAGAAACCCTGTCTCGAAAAACCAAAATAAATAAATAAAAATAAGAAAAGAGGGACTAGAGAGATGGCTCAGTGAATAAGAGTTAATAAGGATGACGGAGGATCTGAGTCCAGTTCCCAGCACCCATGTAGGAAGTGGCTCACAACCACTCATCATTCCAGCCCCACAGGAATTGACACCCTCTCTGGCCTCCAAGGACACCCACACCTACCTACACACACAGACAACTGAAACAGAAAAGTGGGGGGTTATAGCCAAGAAGTCAGTGAAGTCAGCAACGGAAATCTAAGAGAGTAATCTAAGAGAAACATCAGAGCTGAGGGTTCTGACTAAAATGACTTAACAGGACTCTTGCTGAAGGCAGGCAGGTGAGATCAGATGTCCTCTAGGGACATGGAGGAGGAGGAGGACCGGATCAGGGAAGGTCAGTTCATCAGATATGGCGGCTCCAGTACGTGACTAAAGTGATTCCATAGGCATCACTATTTTGTTACTATTTGGTTTTGAGACAAGGTCTTGCTCCACATCACAGGCTGGCTTAGAACTCACTATATTGCCCAGGCTGACCTTGAACTTATGGTAATCCTCCTGCCTTAGCCTCCCTGCTATTGGGCTGACAGGTAGGAGCCACCATACCTGGCTTCCACAGGGTCCTTGCGAAAGCTCCTGAACCATTCAGATATAAAGAGAGGCTAAAACAAAGGAGTTGGAAAGAGATGGGGGGGGGGCGTTAGGAGGGGCTCTGGATCAGCAGGACAATCCCTGATGTCTTATCTTCTGTTATTTTTCCTCTAAAATTCTGTTCATTTGTTCTTCAAATAGGGCCCTTTTCCTAAGTCACACGTCTAAGCCCGTCTCTTGTTCTTTCCCGAGCCTCTCAGTTGGCATACAAACACACCCTGGTTTCTCCAGTCCTTCTGTCTGTTCTCAGTTGGATTTCCAGGCCCCCCAAACTGAACCCAAGTGGGAAGAGGAAAAATCCTTCCTCCCTACAAGGTTGCTATGAGAACTGTCTGCAAGAAAGCCCTGGAGACAACTCCCGTGGGGCAAGCAGACATTTGGCCTCAGGGGTTATTAAATGCTCGGAGGCAGCCAGCCGCCTGGCCTTGTGTGGGAAGCGAAATCAGAGGAGCCACCGTCAGCTTCAATTTGAAGAATCGGGAGAGGCGGGTCATCAATATTCACGAGGGAAACCACAGCCTGAGATACCGCCAGCCAGGCTGGTGACACTGGCCCCGATGTCCCCGCTCCACTCACACCTGGTGCAGGTATAGCGCATCAAGGCAAAGGGTTTTCATTATCCTGGGCACCTGGCTGGGGACTGTGAGCAGGCTCAGTTTACAGGACGGTGAAGACGATATGGCTGCACCTCATCCCCACACTGACAAAGGCACCAGACAGCATGCCACCTGCCTTCTAGCTCGGTTCCACACCGTTTCTAGTGTGGAAAGCTCCAGGCAGCCATGATCATGGTCAAGGGCTTGGTTGGGGGGAGGTGTCCATCAGCCAGTCCCCTGTAGCCTGCAGGCCCACAAACGGGTTCACAACTCCACCTGTGATCATGGCAAGGGAGACCTTGGCGGCAAGACCATACAGATGTCCCTCGTCAGCCTGTTCCACATTCCACTGAAGTCATCACCTGCTTTCTGCACTTGGCTTTTCCCTCTTCCCCTCATTCATAATTGTTCAGCCCTTTAAGCACTTATGGTGGGGTCTGACCCAGGGAAACCTGAGGCAAGGTGACACCCACTGTCTGTGCTCGGGAAGCAGAGGCAGGCAGATCTCTTCGAGTTGAAGGCCAGCCTGGTCTACAGAGCAAACCCCATACCAGCCAGGGCTACAGAGTAAGACCTTGTCTCTGAGGAGGAGGGAGAAGAAAAGGAGGAGGGGGAGGAGGAGGGAGAGGAATTGAAGATGACAGTGATGATAAAAATGACACAGTAATATGAATGCTATAAAACCACACTATAGAAAAGAGAACCGTAGAAGTAGGTGGCCTGAAGACACAGAAGAGGTGATATGTGGGTCATGTCTCCAGAAAGACTGTGACAGATCTTGCAATAAGCATAGTAAAAAATGCCTTTGAGACACGGAAAAATAGCTTAGCCAGGAAACACACTACACCCAAGGCTGTACCTGATAACCAGAACCCAGTGACATCACTTACGACAACCAGGTACACGACTAGATCCCCTGACACCCACTGGACAGAACATAAACAGAGACCAAGAGCAATACTCTGCACATCTGGAGAGACGCCACCTTGACCTACCCTATGGCTGGAGAGTCTCCCCCGGGATCCTGACCTTCAGCTAAGATACATCACACAGGTGAGCAGCCTGGGAGATAGGCTTAGGACCAGAGTTAGGAACTTGGAGTGTGAACTTTGAGTGATGACCGTCAACATAATAAAATATAACTTTTGATATACTAATTATGTGTACCTACCTTCTTGCTCATGACAGATCTCTTTTGGGGGGACTTGGGGGGATTGTGTAGCCCAGGCCAGCCTAGAACTTGCTATGTAACTGACTTTGTCCTTGATCTTTGTCTCATTCCATCCCCCAAATGCTGGGATTCCAGGCATATGCCACCATGAGCATCGTGACAGATCAACAGATTTCACATGTGGGTGTAAGACAGCTCATGTCATGTCATGTAGACATCACCTCCAGTAAGCCGATGAGACCTGCTGAGTCAGATGTCATTCTGGACAAGGTCTCCTGTGTGGAGTCCTGATACCCAATTGCAATGACGCTGTGAGTCTCAGGGTCAGGAAGTGAGTGACAGCATAGAAGTGTTTCCATGACAGTGTCAGCAGGGCAGGAGTGTGAGCATGAACAGGACATCGGGTTCTTACCAACAGGTTGGCCCCACCCCTCCTGGATACGCCACCCGCATGACTCAATGTCGGTACTATCAAATGGAGTCTCGGCGACTGTCCTGTGGTGTGTGAGACTCAAGGCCACTGTACAACAGATGCGTGCTGACAGGCTTGAGGTATGCAGGGAGTGGCCAGCAGTTCTACCATCCCTGGTCCCCCATTTCTAAGAGGCAAGACCCCCCACAAAGATGCCCTTAGCTTTTGCAAGGGGGTACCAATGCTAGCTAGGGGGTAGCATTGCCTGAGTTTGAAGAGTCAGGACAGTGGGGGGTGGGAGGTAGGGAACAGCATTGTGCACGGCAGAGTCCAGAGGGACCACCCCTCACAAAAGCCACTGCTCAGGCCGGCCGCCAGTTTGGTCTCTGGATTTCACTCTCCTGCTCAGCTCTGGAAAGCCCAGTTAATTCAGAAGAGTCATTTTAATCAATTAGATGAAGTGTAAAATAACCTTTCAGCTCAGCTCAGGAAATGCGGCTTGTTGTCTCCAAGGCTTTATTGAAAAGGCATTAAGACGGAACCATGAGCTTTTTGAAGGTGGGCAGCGAGGAGGGGGAGGCTGCAGCCGCAGAGAGCTCCATCTGCTCCAGCCACTCCCGCCGCACGCAGGGCAAAAGAACCTTCCAGAGCCTCTTTCAAGACCAGCTATGACTGAAAAACCCCCAGGTTGCTCAGCCTGCCCCAAATCCCTCCCTCTGCCATCCTCTGCCTCCCTCGGAGTGGGTTTCCAGTAAGGGCTTCCCTTCCCGGGGTCCAAAGCAGCTCCCCACTCTTGCTCCACTGCACAGAGAGATGGCCTGAGAAATTGCACCAAGTCCTAACACACAGTGGGCTCGCAGGACACGAGAAGCAACACCACTTTCAAATCCCAGAACTCAGCCAGTGAACCAGGCTCACCTTTTCCAGAACTGCTCTTGAGGGTTTGGAGGCAACCTCTGGTCTCTCTGGAGAAGAGTGGTCCCCAGTTGTTCCAGCATCCCTCAACTGCTCTGCTGTTCATCATGACCCTGGTCCACCCGGCAGAGGACTACACTGGCAATGATGCTGAACACCTGTGGACACAGGACATTCAGCATGATGCATTATTTTGCGTAGGTTTGGTTCTCTCCTCTGTGTTGAGCCTGGGTGATGGGAAGGAGCCCGAGAGACAGCTGGTCTTGAGTTAAACATGGCCCCTCAAACATACCTACCCTCGACTACTTTGATTTGCTCCTCCCCCTAAAAGGCCTCAGAATTGAACAACTAGTCACAGGTCCAGGTCTGAGGGAGACCAGCTCCCTCTTTTTCCCCCCAGGGTACTCTTGAGCAGGGAGAAATGAGGAATATGTAGATAGAAGTATAGAGGAGAGAGACCGTTAGAAAACACAGGATAGCCTCGAGAAGGCCTGGGTCAATACCACCAGCCTCTTCCGTCTCTACTAAAGGGCTTTTAAAGGAATGCCAAGGGATGGAGTAAAAGATCTCCCCCCAGCACAGCCAAGTGCAGACCATCCCAGACACCTGGTGACTGTGCACGTGGTCCAGCCATCCCCTAATGCAGCCCTGCTGTGTAAAGCAAGCTCAGATCTCACTAGGAAGCCTTTGTGGGCTCCTACACAGGTCTACATAAGCCCCCATGTGGAACTGTTGACCCCTCTGCCACATACATTATGGAAATTCCACCACACAGGCTTCAGTGAGAGCATTCTGCGACAGGGAATGTCTTTGCTGGAGCACTACAGCTCAGCAAATGCTGAGGTTAAGGTGCTTAGGGGAATAGATGGGGACTGGTCCCATGTGGATAGAACTTGTAGCCTGTTTGGGGAGCTGTAAAGCACTGTAAAGCACCCTGAGGAGGCTTCCTCCTTCTTGCCATTGGGTGACAGCCTGGTCCTGTGTGCCTGGATGAAAAAGCTGAACCTTGGTTTCACATCCCAGTGGCTGGCTGGACCCAGGAGTGGCTGGCAAGGGGTGGGGAACTTCTACTTGGGGGCCTCCCTGGAGCCCTGTCTTCTCAGATGCAGAAAGGGCGTGTGTGTGTGTGTGTGTGTGTGTGTGTGTGTGTGTGTGTGTGTGTGATGTTGACACAAACTAGAATCGCTTGGAAAGATGCAACCTCAACTGAGGAACTGTCTCCATTGGCCTGGCCTGGGGGACTGTGGGGCGTTTTTAATGATTGATGTAGAAGGGCTCCACCCACCCCTAGGCAGGTGGTCCTGGACTGTATAAAGAACACAAGCTGAGCAAACCACAGGGAGCAAACCAGCAGATATCTTTGCTTCACGGTTCCTGCCTTGAGTTTATGTCCTGACTTTCCAATGATAATGGACTGTAGCGCATAAGATAAAATAAACCCTTTCCTCCCCAAAGTTTGGCTTTTGTTCAGTGATTTATCAAAGCAACAGAAAATGGAACTAGGAGAGTTTGTCTCCAGGCTTCAGTTTTCTGGCCACACTCACAGCAGCCCACACCCTATGTTTCTAAGCAGCCTTGGGGTTTCTTCTTCATCCACAGATCTCTATCTAAACTACTTAACTGGGGAAGAGGAGGCGGTGGCGTCGGGGTGGGTTAATCAGAATTAAGCATATGTGAAAAACTCTTAGGGAACCCCACTACTTGGTAAGCTCATTTTGAAAATATAATTAAAAAAAAGTTTAAACACAGGTACTATGCATGGGTGGACAATGTTCTCCCCAGAAGACATGGGTCGTTAAACAAAATATTCAGTGCCAATTGTGGGCTGCCTTCCCATGAGGTAGCCTCAGAGGTCCCCAAAACAGCACAGGCCCTTGCCACTCACTGCTCTGGGTTGCCCACCAGAACTAGATGGTAAGACCCTGAAGACACAGCACACCTTGGTGGCAGAACCCAGAGAAATCAAGCTGGAACTGACCTGGAGACTTCCTCCCTAGAGGGAGGGCTCCAAGGTTCAGGTCCCTGGAGGGAGAAAAGACATCAACCCTAGACGTAACATACATACATACTATTGCTGCTTTGCTAACTGGATGTACTGTCAGACTGCCTTCTAAACATTTGTGTTTAAACTCATCGACTGTCGCTGTTCTCAACCTTAAGCCAGAGAAGCTTCTCTTTGCAGTGGGCAGGAGTTGGGGAGGAAAGGATTTATTCCACTCACAGTTCCACCTCTCTGTTCATCACTGAAGGAAGTCTGTACAGGAACTCAAACAGGCAGGAACCTGGAGGCAGGAGCTGATGCAGAGACTGTGGAGGGGTGCTGCTTACCAGCTTGCTCAGTCTGCTTTCTTTCTTTTTTTCCTCTTCCTTTTTATTTTATTTATTTATTTGTTTTGGATTTTCCAACACAGGGTTTCTCTGTGTAGCCCTAGCTATCCTGGAACTTGCTTTGTAGAGCAGGTTGGCCTCTGCCTCCCGAATGCTGAGATTAAAGGCATGTGCCACTATACCAGGCTTCAGCCTGCTTTTTAATAGAACCCAGGACCACCAGCCCAGGGGTAGCCCTACCCACAATGGGCTGGGCCTCACCCATCATTTACTAATTAAGAAAATGCCCTACAGCCGGATCTTATGGAGGCATTTTCTCAGCTGAAGTTCCTTCTTTTCAGGTGACTCTAGCTTGTGTCAAACTGGCAAAAAATTAGCACAACTGACCCCTTGTCAACTTGACACACAAGACATTAAGCCACAACCTTTCCTTTCTTGTTCTTTCCTAAGGTCACACATTAATGTCAACATTATAGTATAAACATTCCAAGTTTTAAAAGTTCCAGTCTTTAAAAATTCAAATACTTAAAAATTCATTCAGTCTCTTTAAAATCCAAAAATCTTTTAACATTCAAAGTCTCTTGACTGTGGGCTCCTATAAAAATCAAAACTTAAATGCCTTCTTACTTCAAGAGGGAAACACCAGGGCACAGTCACAATCTGAGCAAAGCAAAACCAAACTCCAACAGTGTAAATAACTCAGTCCAGTTATCTAAGACTCATTCATGATCTTCTGGGCTCCTCCAAAGGACTGGGGTCACTTCTCCGGCTCCGCCCTCTGCAGCTCACACAGCTTGTCCTCAGGCTCCAGCTGGCTCCACTTCAACCCCTGCTGCTGTTCTTGGTGGTCATCTCACAGTCCTGGCATCTCCAAATTCCGGGGTCCCCAGGCTGCACTTTCACCAATGGCCTCTCCTGGCCTCACACAATGCCAAGCCTCAGCTCTTCACCATGACCCCTTCATGTCTTCAAAACCAGTACCACCGGGGTGACTCTTAACAGTACCAAGTTCAGCAGCCAGTACAACTTTGGCTACCTCCAGAACACAGATTCTGTGTGCTGACTCTGGGGAAACACTTCCCAGTTCACCTCAGTGATGCTGGCCTCTTCTTAATCACCAATAATTTCTTAGCTCCAGCCAACCGGCATCAATTGTCCCAGTAACACAAAGGTTTCACTTCAGCGGTTCTGGTCTCTTCATAATCACAGCTGATTCTTCAGCCCCAGCTGACCAGCACCACAGAATCTTAGCTCAAAATAGCAAATGGCCCCGATAGTCTTTAAGTGACTCTCAAACTTCCCTCTGGAACTTCACAAGCCAGGCCTCCATGGTCTGTACTGCTCCCAACATTCCTATCTCCCAAGCTCCTACAGAACAGCTTACTAAGGTTTGAATACTCAGGGGCTTTTCCAGCCTAAAGTTTCAAAGTCCTTCCACAATCCTCCTAAAAACAATAAGGTCGAGTCTGTCACAGCAATACCCTACAGTCCTGGCACCAGCTCGTCTTAGTTAGGGTGACTATGCTCCCTGGGGAGGAAAGGGTGTAGTTCACTCAGTCCCATACAGCTGTTCATCATCAAAAGCAGTGAGGGCAGGAACATGGAGGCAGGAACTGACGCAGAGGCCATGGAGGGGTGCTGCTTACTGGCTTGGGTTGTTTTTGTTTTTTGGGTTGTTTTGTTTTGTTTTGTTTTTGTTTTTTGAAGTGAGGTTTCTTTGCATAGCCTTGGCTGTCCTGGAACTCGCTCTGTAGACCAGGCTGGCCTTGAACTCAAAGAGTTCTGCCTGCCTCTGCCTTCCGAGTGCTGGGATTAAAGGTGTGCACCACCACCGCCTGGCTTCAGCCTGCTTTCTTATAGAACCCAGTACCACTAGCCCAGGGATGGCACCACCCACAATCAGTCACTAATTTGCTAATTAAGAAAATGCCATATAGCTGGATGTTATGGAAACAGTTTCTCAACTGAGATTTCCTCCTTTTCAGATAACTCCAGCTTGTGTCAAGTTGACATAAAACTAGCCAGCACATTGTCAAAAAATAAATAAAAATATTCAAAAAATAAAAATAAACTACTTAACCGGGGGGGGGGGGGGGGGGAGTTGGGGCGTGGGTCCGTTGGTAGTGTTTGCTGAGCGTACACAAAGCCCTTAATTTAATTCCCAAGACCACATTAACTGGGCATGGTGGCACACAACCAGTAATCCCAGCACTCAGGACTTCAGAGGCAGCAGACCAGAAATTTAAGGGCAAGCGTGGTTGAACAGTGAATTTGAGGAAAGCCTGGCCTACATGAAACCCTAGCAAACAAAAGCCTCCAGCTATTTAGCTGACAGTGGCTCTAACACGACCAATCTGAAAAGCATCAGCATGCCCCTTGCTGGGGGGCGATGACGAGCTGAACTGGAGCCCCGATGTTCTTCTTCCGGCCCCACGGAAGGGTTCATCCCATGTCCTGTGCCAGCTCATCTGGGTTTTACAGTGGGAGCCCGGAGCCGTTAACATGTAGTGATGGTGACAGCAGCCGTGGTGGTAACATCAACACTCACTGAGCATGTGCCAAATGCCGGGCCTTTTCCTGAGTCCTCTAAATATGTAGAGTTTAACTCTCCAAACACAACTAGGAAGTCAACGTCTCTACTATTAACCCGGACTGAGGGTCAAAGAGATTGACACACCCCGCGTCTCAGACACGGGTGTCCTAGTCCATAGGCTTGTTCTAACAGCCGCCTCCCTTTAAGATAAATAAAATGTCCAAAGGTACAAGCTTCTCAGACTATAATGTTACCTGTGAGTATGCTTTCAGGGCTGACCGTTTAGTATTGTATAACCCATTGCTGTCAGTGTTCTTCCCTGGGGGAAGACTGTTTCTCCCGGTCATATTATAATCTCAAATAAATAAATAAAATAATTTTAAAAATAAAGTAAAATGAATAAACCCAGTTGTAGATATATACTCCGGTCTTCATTTAAAGCAGGTAGTCTTGCTCTCTAGAAACTTCTATCTACAATAGACACACAGTGGGCTGGAGAGATGGTTCAGTGGTTAAGATCATTGGCTGCTCTTCCAGATGACCTGGGGTTTGATTCCCAGCACCCATATGGCAGCTCACAACTGTCAGTAACTCCAGTTCTAGCGGACTGATACCCCCTCTGGCCTCCATGGGAACTGGGAATGCCACATGGTGCAGAGACACACATACAGGCAAAATATCCGCACACATAAATAAGTCTAAAATACACACAGGGCTCGGAATATGGCTCAGTGGGTAAAAGGGTGTGCTGTGCTACCGTGAGGACCCGAGTTCGAGTCTCCAGACCCCACAGGAAAGCCGGACGCAGTAGTGTGAGCATCTGTAATCTATCTCAGTGTTCCTACAGGGAGACGGGAGGAGAATCCCTGGTGTCTGTGACAGAAAACAAACCAAAGAGACTGTTTCAAGGGAGCAGGTAAGGACCAATACCTGAGGTCGCCCTCTGATCTACACATACGTGCCACGGCATGTGTGTGCTCATACACACACACACACACACACACACACACACACACACAGGCACTTGGATGAGCGAGGGTTGAACTTGTAGTAGACCTAGTTTCCTGACGAAGTATGAACATCCGTCACCTCCCTTGGTGCCAATGGGACTAAATGAGTCAGGGAAGGAAATTGGTCCAGAGGCTTCGGACTTACCTCCCCGAGAGCTAAGAAGAGGCCCCAAGAGTCACAGGAAATAGAAACAGTCTCCCCCACCCCGCCCCGCTCCCCCACCTCATCCGCGCAGGCTGGGGGAAGTAGGGAGAAGAGCAGTTAGTTGGCTTGCGCAGCCAGGCCACGGGGCACAGCGGGGCCGGGTTTACAGCTGGCTGTGGGTTGTTCGCGGCAGGCTTTCCTGGCACCATCTGCCATGGCCTTGTGCCTGCCACTGCCTGGAATAAATGTACTCCATCTGGTCTGGTTTTTTTGGGTGTGTGTGAGCGTGTGTGTGTGTGTGTGTGTGTGTGTGTGTGTGTGTGTGTGTTGCTCATTTGAGGGTTTTGGGTAAACTGAGGCTCCAGGGGTGTGTTAATGGCCCAAGACCACTGGCAACCCACCCTGACTGGGCTAAGCTCTCTTTCTCCCCACTAGCCTTGGCTCCCAAGTCCGTATCCCCACCACCCACACCTGGCTGGGTGCCCTCAGCGCAGATGTGAGGCTCATCCAGCCCCCAAAGGAGATGCCCCCCCCCCTCCCGTCACTGCCCTTTGCTTCGCCCGGGACAGGCTGACATTCTCCATGGTGAGCTCTCCGGTCCCTTCTCCGCTCAGCCCAGAGCTAATTGTCCTGATTCTCTTCCAAGAGCAGCCTCTCTGAATTGCCTTCACAGGCACAATTAGGCAGGTTCAGCTTGACTTTCACACTCCAGCTCTGAAAAAAAAAAAATCAAATCAGCCAGGAAGCGGCGCCTCTCGGAAGTTCTCTGAGAGCCCCTTTGTGCTGTGAACAAAGCACACACATAATTACCTGCTTAGCTGATGAGCTTAGGAGCCGGCCTGCTCACAGGAGAAGGGGGCCCAGCACCCCACTCCAGCCAGACCCCAGCCCTCCCTTCATTAGCAGAAACTATTCTTGGAACAGGCAGCCAGGCAGAGACCAGCACTGTCTCATGGGACATGCGTGGGGTGGCAACATCCCGGAGTCCCCTCCCCACAGACCACTGTCTTGAATACCCCAGTCGTGAGCTGATGGTGGACAGAAGCCATGAGTCCAGTGGCCCAGAGAAGGGGGGTGCCCTGGGTAAAGCATTACGGCAAATTCAGGTTCAGGCTGAGCCCGGCTGAAATCCAAGTCTCTCTGAAGATGCTCCTTGCCTGTCTAATGGTGCAACTTATATGCCCCGTTTTCCTAGTCAGGAGAGTAGGAACTTCTAGCCAGGCTAAGAGGGCAGCTTCCCTGCTAACCCACTGGGTACACCCCATCATCCGCAGGCTGCAGACAACAAAGGCTGTGGACAGAGAAGGAACATTTGCAAACACCAGGACCAGAGTTTGAGCCCCAGAACTCTTTAAAAAAAAAAAAAAAAGTTCAAAAGGAGGCTAGCTCAGCAGCTGAGAGCACTGACTGCTCTTCCAGAGGATCTAGGCTTGATTCCCAGCACCCACATGGTGCACACAACTGTCTGTATCTCAAGTTCCAGGGCATTCAGCGACCTCTTCTGGCCTCTCCAAGTAATGCATGGATGTGTGGTGCCTAGACATAGATACAGGCAAAGTACCCGACATGTAAAATAAAAATAAGTAAATCTTCCTTCCTTCCTTCCTTCCTTCCTTCCTTCCTTCCTTCCTTCCTTCCTTCCTCCCTCCCTCCCTCCCTCCCTCCCACCTTCCTTCCTTCCTTCCTTCCTTCCCTCCTCCTTCCTTTCTTTTTTAAGCTAGTAAGTGAGGCTGGACAAATGGCTCAGTGGCTAAGGAGGCTTGCGCTGTAAGATGATGGCCTGAGTTCTTCAGACCTCAGAGCCCATGTCAAACACGGCCTCACACACCCCGATGACCCCCAGCATTGTGGAGGACAGAGACAGGAGGATCCCCAGGGCTTTTGGGGTGCCAGCCTAGCTCTAGGTTCATTGAGAGACCCTATCTCAAAGGAATAAGGCTGGAAGGGATAGAGCAGGACATGTAATATCCCTTTCTGGCCTCAGTGCATGGCCATAGCATGTGCACACACACCTTACACACATACATGTATATGCACATATATACATATAGTACTGCACACACTCACGCACATGCACAGAGCTAATTGATCATTTTTTAAAAAGAAAATGTCTCTGCTTGCAAGAAGGAAAGAAGAGAGGGAGGGAGGGAGGGAGGGAAGGAGAAAGTCTGCACTTGGCTGGCAGGCAGGCTTGAAGAACCCTGAACCCTCTCCAGTGAGTGTAGGAATGACCCAGGGGTTGGGGTGGGCACGGGAGAAGATTTTGAATCTATGGAATGGATGAGGAATTTAGTCAGAGCCTAGGCAGAAATCAATATTAGCCTCTTCCCCGCTCAACAGAGTCCACACACACCAGGAGCCTTTGGCCGCTTGCTTTAAGTCCAGAGCCTGTGGGCTGAGCCCCAGCCTGGTGGAGTTCAGGGAGCATCTGCTGAGCACCTGCCCCGGGTGAGCCCTGGAGACTCTGAGATTGGTTTGAAATGTCTTTGCTCCTACCCGACATCAAGAAGAAAGGTGCTGTTACCCCAGAAGGTGTTTTAGATACTGGACAGAAACAGTGAGTCCAACGGGACCACAGAGGGGGCAAGCCTTGGCTAAGGTCACACAGCAAGTTGAGGTTCACTTATCCAAATAATGGGGAGTGAGAAGATGGGTCTATGTGTCAGAGCGCAGTCGGGGAGACTTCTTGAATGCAGCGGCTCAGAGGGAGCCCCAAGCACACGCCGCAGGGCGTGGGAGCAGAAATAGGAGCATACAGGTTTAAGCCCACCCCTGTGGAGGCTGAGGCAGGAAAACTATGAGTTCTAGGCCAACCTGGGCTCCATAGTAAGACTCTGTCTCAAAAATCCAAAGCAAGAGCCAGTGGGTAAGTATCGGATCCTCACTGCCAAGTCTGATGACTTCAACTTCGGTTGGATCTTTGGGACCCACATGTGACAGGAAAGAAGGGACTCCCACAAGTTGTCCTGTGGCCTCCACCTGCACTTCCAGTTCCAGTGCTCAGGGGGTATGACAGTAGGGTCGGGAGTTCAAGGTCATTCCTAGCTACATGCTAAGTTTGAGGCCAGCGTCATAGAAAGTACTAATTCAAGGAAGAGGCTGTCTCATGGCCAAGCTCCTGGGCTAGCCCTCTCCATGGGACTGCAGGACACCCACATGATGGA
>NC_081437.1:36181440-36198940 GCF_949786415.1 Peromyscus eremicus | reverse complement strand
ACAGCAAGCGTTGTTCATTGTGAAGAAGTTCCTGACTCTTCACTGGTGAGCAGTTTCAACCAGACACTGCATCAAGGATCTCTTCCTGCACACATCCTTAATTTCCCTCTTTCTATCCTGCACCAATGGCTGTAGTCACAGGTCAGCAGGTAACAGAAGGGGTCAGGTCCCCCTCCTTGAACTCACCCAACCTCCAAGACCTTGCCACCCCGCTTCTCCTGGGCTTCTCGGGAAAGGTTTCTGCCTCTAGTTACCCTCTGGGAAGGCCAGGAAGGTGACGGTGGAGGCAGCAGGGCTTCCGGAAGCTTCTGCCGGTGCGGGTGTTGTTCCAGGTGCTCTGGGTGACCCCACTTCACAGACAAGGAAACTATAGCTCAGATAGCCAGTATCTGGCCCAGAAATGGAAAGTTAGGGACTGGGCTCAGTTGGCAGAGTGCATGCCTAGCACACATGAAGCCCTGAGTCAGCTCCACAGCGCCACATAAGCTGGGTGTGGGAATGCACACCCGGAACCCAGCATTGGGGAGACGGAAGGAGGAGGGTTACTACTGTCTTAGGGTCACTACTGCTGTGATAAAATACCATGGCTAAAAGCAACTTGAGGAGTTAAGGGTTTATTTGGCTCACACTTCCACATCATTGTTCATCGTCTAAGGAAGTCAGGACAGGAACTCACACAGGACAGGAACCTGGAGGCAGGAGCTGATGCACAGGCCATGGAGGGGAGCTGCTTACTGGCTTGTTCCTTATGGCTTGCTCAGTCTGCTTTCTTTCCTTTTTTTTTTTTTTTTTAAGATTTATTTCTTTATTATGTACACAACATTCTGCCTCCATGTATGGTTGCACACCAGGAGAGGGCACCAGATCTCATTATAGATGGTTGTGAGCCACCATGTGGTTGCTGGGAATTGAACTCAGGACCTACTGAAGAACAGCCAGTGCTCTTAACCTCTGAGCCATCTCTCCAGCCCCAATCTGCTTTCCTATAGAACCTAGGACCACCAGCCCAGGGATGCCACCACCCACCCACCATGGGCTGGGCCCTCTGCCATCAATCACTAATTAAGAAAATGCCCTATAGGCTTGCCTACAGCCCTATCTTATGGAGGCATTTTCTGAATTGAGTCTCCCTCCTCTCTGATGACTCTAGCCAGCCAGGAATAACATAATAATAACGATTTTTAAGGAAAGCGCATGAGGGGACCATGGAAATGCAGAGCCTGACTCCAAAGCTACATACTTTACTTCATGGACCTGCCTGTTAGCACACAGCTAGCCACACTGCAGCTAGTCCTGAAAACTTCCACGCTGTGGAACACAGAAAATAGCAAGCACAAGAGAGGCAGACAGAGAAGACCACGATGCCGCCCCCTGTGGCTGGGTCTCTGGCCAGCCCCAGCCTTCTAGTGCTGAAGGCCCCAAGGGCAAGAACCACACTGACTCATCTCTGGTCCTCACAGAGCTCAGGCCCACATCCAGCACCTGAACATAGCACAGGCCTTAGGACATGGCTGTACACACACACACACACACACACACACACACACACACACACACACACACACAGGACTGGCCCAGTTCCCCTAAGCATTCTTCCTCATCTTACACTGATGAGGGTCCTGGGGATGTGACCTCCCCTGACTGTCTCCTTGGCTGTATCATGACCCCCAGCCAAAGTCACGACTACAAAGGCTACCAAAAACCTGGGGGAGAGCTGGGAGGAACTGGAATTCTTCAGGCTTTCACAATGGGACCTTTGCACCAGAACTGAACGTGACCTTTCCCTTGCCGAGGCACTGACGACGGGAGCTGCAGGGGCCTCCTAAGGTAGCATCCACCCCTCGGCCGACCCAATCCAGACACCTCACTGTCACATCAGAACTAGCAATATTGATCAGCTTGCTGGGAAGGCTCACATTAGACGAACTTATGTGGGGATGTATACCACTTCCTCACTGATAACCACTGGGCGACCCTGTCCTTGACATAAAGTCCTGCCTTTGTTTGTAACCCTAGGCCTCTTTCTGGACAGTGTCCCAAGGTACCAGGGATAGTGCTGCCTCCTGGCCTCAGTGTCAGGCCTCCTTGCAATGACGTGGGCTGTCTCAGCCCCATGCCCGAGACTCAGGGTACACCATGTGTCCCTGTTGCCCATTTCCTGCATTCCTCTTCCGCTGCAGCCCCTTGCCCGGGGACTCTGGGGAAAACCCAAAGCCAGATGAACTAGTAAGCTCAGAGGCTCCTCCCTGGGACATGCTGCCATGCCCCTCCAGCATCTAAAGCCGCTTTGCCCACATGGTCGTGGCTCAGCTCGAAGCAGGTGGACCAGAAGCGCCTGATTCTCTTCCTGTGTGTGACCAGCAGGCTCCAGGTGTCTTTTGCAGCTCTCCAGGAGACTCACATCAGGGTCCCACAGAGAACCCCAATGCCCAAGCTACCTTCTCCCTGGCTCACAGCATCAAATCAGCACTACTACCAAATCCACTCATGCCCTTGCAGTTCGACCCTCTAGTGCCGAAAGCAAGGTGCTCAGGGACAGGGGCAGCTCGGGCTAAGGAAAGGGCTGGGCTTGGAGCCTCGAGCTCATGTTCAAACCATCTCTGCTTTTCATTAGCAGTGCGGCCTCAGGTCCATGCTCCTGGCCCAGAGCATCTCCCTGGAGGCAGTTGAGGATCCAGCTGGGGCAGTAGGGAAGGGAGGAGCACTCAGCTGTGGAGGGGGAGCACTCTGAGCTGCACAGTTTCATCTGAGAGTATGACAGAGGACCTGTCCTCCTTTATCCCTGGCTGCCTCCAACCCACTGCAGACCCCCAGGCTCTGAGATCACCTGCCAAATCTAGGAAGTCCAGACAGATGTGAACGGAGAAAAGAATGGAGTGTGCTGGGCCCCAGACAGCAGCCTCCAGCTTGTAGTTCCTGCTCCAGTGAGACATCGCCTGTTCCAATCCTGTGCTGGCTCCTGGCTCAATGGGCTTTGTCTCAGAGATATGATTCTGTTTTGAATCCACATGACATTTAATGAAGTGGTTCTCAGGCACCAGGCGGTGTGTGAGAGTTATGAAACCACAGTTCTGATCCTCCACAGACCCCACAGTGGCATGCAGGGCATACCGTGTCACTTGAGAGGAACATACAGCGCCTCCAGACCAGAGACACCTCTAAGTCCTAGGGGGCAACATCACCTCGATGGAACCTCTGTTTTCTCCAGGGCTGGCTCCAGAGCGCTGGCCAATCTCATCACTGTTGGCCTTGGCTTCTGGCTTGTCCCTCTGCAATCCAGTACGATGAACACCACAGAGTAAGACTATTGAGAGAGGCAGGAAATCAATGTGGAGGGTTGCAAGCATTTAAAATATGACAAATGAGGGCAGGAGAGATGGCTCAGAGGTTAAGAGCACCGGCTGCTCTTCCAGAGGTCCTGAGTTCAATTCCCAGCACCCACGTGGTGACTCACAACCATCTGTAATGAGAGCTGGCACCCTCTTCTGTGTACATAATAAATAAATAAATCTTAAAAAGATAATAAAATAAAATGACATAAAAGAGAACAGAATGCAGAAAAGTGCCTTGAACATGGCGGGGTGGCTTGCTCTTGACACACAGCTGGTCCCCACATAAAAAATGAGCTGGTGAGCTGGGGGCTTATAGCTCAGTTGGCAGAGTGCTTGTCTAGCATGTTTGAAGCCTTGGGTTCAATCCCCAGTACCACATGGATTAGGCATGGTGAGACCAGATGTTCAAGGTCATGGCCAGCTACATCGTAAGTTCAACACCATCCTGAGCTACATGACTACAGGAGACCATGTCTCAAAAACCAAAGCAACAAGCCAGGTTGTACTGGTACTCGCCTTTGATCCCAGCACTCAGGGGCAGAGGCAGGTGCGTCTGAGTTCGAGGCCAGCCTGGTCTACATAGCGAGTTCCAGGACAGTCAGGGTTACACAAAGAAACCCTGGCTTGAAAAACCAACCAACCAGGGGCTGGAGAGATGGCTCAGGGCTGGAGAGATGTTTCAGAAGTTAAGAGCACTGGCTGCTCTTCCTAGAGATCCTGAGTTCAATTTCCAGCAACCACATAGTGGCTCACAGCCATCTACATATAATAAGACCGGATGCCCTCTTTTGCTGTGTGGGCAGACATGCAGACAGAACACTGTATACATAATAAATAAATAGATCTTTAAGAAAGAAAGAGAAAACGCAACCAACCAAAACAAACCAAAATAAAAACAAGTCAGAGGCTTCTATGAAATGAAATCTGATGGTGTCAGTCTCTGGGGCTGGAGGGGCTTGGAACACACTGTACGGCCCTTGCCATGGTTAGTTTTATCTATAAATTTGACACAACATGGAATCATCTTGGGAAGAGAATCTCGTGACAGACTGTCTACGTTGGGTTGATCTGTGGGTACGTCTGTGGAGGACTGTCTGAATTAGGTTAACTGATATGGGAAGAACCAGCCCACAACAGGTGGCCCCATTCCCTAGGCAAGGAGCCCTGCTCTGTCTAAGGATGGAGAGATTGAGCTGGGTGCAAACAAGCAAGCAAGTGCATTCATTTCTCTCCGTTCTGGATCGGGTGTGGAGTAGCTAGCTGCTTGGAAGTTCCTGCCTTGACTTCCGCACAATGGACAGTAACCTGGGATTGTAATAAAATGAAATAAACCCATTTCTCCCTCAAGTTGATTTTAGTCTCAGTGTTTCATCACAGCAACAGAAATGAATCTAAGAGGGCACCACAGACCCTTCAGACCTGGCCCTGACCCCCACCTGCCCACCTGGTGCCTGAGACACCGACCATACTCCAGCCTTCCTCTTGCACAGATATCTACTTACAACAGAAAGACCATCCGTCTCCCTTTGAATCCTACAGCAGCCCTGGTGACTCCACTCTTGTGCTCAAGCTAGTTTTCAAACGTCACCGTCAGCCAGGCACAGTGGCAGATGCCTTTAATTCCACTACAAGGGAGACAGAGGGAGGTGGATCTCTGTGAGTTCTAGGCCAGCCTGGTCTATAGAATAAGTTCCAGGTCAGCCAGGGCTACACAGAGAAACACTGTCTCAAACAACAAAAAGTCACCACCACCCAGCGCCACCACCCTCCAGCCTGAGCAATGAATTTGCACACCCCCCAACACCCCCATCCCCACCCCCACCCCACCCCCACCATCAGAGCACATGAATTCTAATTGATTCTTCCCACAAGACAACCTTGTCCTCCCACACATACTTGCTGACGCTCCCCAGGTAAAGATGACCTCCTGAATTCCACAGAAGCAAAGACATAAAAATGCTTCTGGAAGCTTTCTGTTCCGAAGGAAGTAGAGGCTTTCCAATGTCTCAACAACTTAGCTACTAAAAATAGCAAACCCACCTACGTGCCAGACAGTTTGTTGGGAATCACTGAAGGGCCGGAATAGTAAGGTTGCTTGTATGTTTGGGGCCCAGAAGCTGAGTGTTAGGAGAAGGTGGGCAGCTGTATGCAGCTGGAGCTGTGGCTCAAAAGTCCCAGGAATCTGACGAGGCACAGGGCTGCCAAATGATGCCCTGCCAACAGTTCCATAAAGCTAATTCCCTGGCCCCATCATATGGACATCTGCACAAGCCCCGGTTCCCAGGAAAACTACAAGCAGAACAGACTGCATTAGCGAGAGCTCTGAGACCTCACCTCTGCCCTCGGGAGAGCCCGCGGTGAAAGAGGAGGAAGCTGCCTACCACAGTCCCTCCAACTAAAGACACAGTACAGGCCTGGCTCAGAACCGAGGGACACGCGCAGGAGGGAAAGCCAGGGCGCGCAGGGACTCGGCCTTCGCTTGAGCTTTCTGGCCCCATGATCTGACGCTCCAGCTGCCAGCCACTCTGCAGGCTGAAGGACCGTCACAGCAAACCTGTGAACGGAGAGGAGATGGCAACCTGGGTGCGTGCCGTGGGCACCCACGGCTGTTGGGAGGACAGCCAGGATGAAGATGAGGAAGGACAGCCAGGACGGGAGAGGGCTAAGCAAGGGAAGACTCGGGAAGCCTGAGACCACCACCCATTCTGGTGCCCAGGGCTCTGAACTCACAACCTCAGGTGGTCCCTATGGTGTGAGCCTCACGCGCCGGACACAGCAGCTTTCCCAGGCCAGTCATCCCTTCCCTGAACCATTTAAAAAGCATGCAAAGAAAGTCTCCTTCAGGGTGATAAACTCAGGTCTACACCGTTAAAGACCCAGAGGTCACAAAAGGGGTCCTGGCTTGGCTTGGTCTGGGAAAGTTCTCAGTGCTCTCTAAACTGGGGCCGAAGGGTTGAGCTTACCCCCAATGTGGGGCCCGATAGAGAGCCGATGAGAAATGGGAGGGTTAGGAGCGAAACGGCTCTGGTCGGGGCGACTCCAGAGAGGGTGGGTAAAAACCCTGGACTGAGCCCGATGGAGGGCGAGGTCATGCAACATAGTGGCTTGACCATGCGTAAGGACAATCAGGTGAGAGGGGATGGTACCATGCAGAGAGGCGGCCTGGTGCCTGGTGAGGAACGTCGGAGGGCAGGAGCTCCCTCTCCTGGCCACAGGTAAAATAGCAGCTGTCAGGGAGGCCTGGATTACCTCCTCAGCCTGGGCAGGGCTCCCCATTCCTTGAACTGGGAAACGGGGTATGAGGGCTAAGCAGAACTGGGGTGCAGTTTGAGTCACGCCTATGGGACACCCAAATGGGGCATCCCTTGTGGGGCAAAAATGGAGACCATTCTAGCAAATGCTAGAGACAGTGATTCCGGCTGGGTCTACTGCCCCTTGGGACATCCACTCAGCGTTTACTCTGGGTAGCTCCACCGCCAAGCCAGTCACCTGAGGAATGATGAGGATCCCACCACCTGGGGCCAGTCTCTGGCCCCGACAGGACATCTGACTCGACACTCCTTGTAACCACATACTGATAACATCGGGGTGACAGCTGGGGTGCCTTAGGTGTCAGAAGCACCCCGAATCAGGTGCAGCCTGCTGGTTTCAAGCCCTGCTGCCTGACCCAGCAATCTCTGGTCAGCATGGCGAAGACCCGGGGATGGAAGGTCTGAGGAGGGCAGAGAGGACCCGAGAGAGGCCCTTAACTCAGGTGTGCTGGTGCATGCCTTTGATCCAGCACTCAGGAAGCAGAGGCAGGGGAATTAGAATCTGGAGCTAGCCTGGTCTACATGAGTTCCAGGCCCTGTCTCAGAGGAGAGTATGGAGCTGGAGGGCCAGTGGGAGACAACGCCTGTGTTCCCATGAGTTCCGACTCCCAGTTCCCCAGAGGCTCAGCACCCCAGAAACTCCTTGGAAGAGAAGGCTCTGTGCCTCCTTTTCTGGCCAGCGGAATCATAAAGGAAAACAGGAAGGTGTGGCCCCCTCGTTCTGCTGATTCCTTCCCCTACCTACCCCACCAAGGGGGTAGATGGAATCTTTGAAGCCCCCGGCTCTAGGATTCCCCTGGGAAATTCCCTCAGAAGTTACATCACGTACAAAACAGTCTTTATTTCTTTAAATGCAAAATGGTCCGATAATCAAAGAGAAAAAAAAGAAAGGCTTCATAGCATACAATCCACTTCCTCCCTGCCGGGCAGCCCGCCACCTCTGGCTGTCTCTCACATTCTAAACGATCTCGCAGAATTAAAACCTAACACCTTTGTCAATCATCGCTTCTGTCTGAAAACTGCCAGACCAACCCCAAGAGGCGCACAGCAAATCGAGGGTTGCCCATCACTATGGAGGGGGTCACAGCTGCGTTCTCCGTGATGCCCAGACACCAAGATGGTGTCTATACAGGAGGCTGTCTCATCTAAAGAGGCCACACAACCCCTTGCAGCCACTTACATTCAAGGCCTGGAACATCTTGCTAAGCAAAACCATTATCAGGAACTCCAGACTACTATCAGTAGGGGCCACTGGTCCCCCAGTAACACTGAGATAGTGAGGGAGCCCTTCAGCCAGAGTATTAACAAATCATCTTGTTTCCATTTCACAAAAGTAAGCATTTTTTTTTTCAAGACAGGGTTTCTCTGTGTAGCTTTGCGCCTTTCCTGGAACTCGCTTTGTAGCCCAGGCTGGCCTCGAACTCACAGAGATCCGCCTGCCTCTTCCTCCCAAGTGGATTAAAGGCGTGCGCCACCACCGCCCGGCAGTAAGCACTCTGAAAGGCCATGCCAATGACTAGTAGACAGAGGGGAAGAGAAAGGTTTCACAGATCTGCTCTCAGCAGGCAGGCTCTACCTCAGCAGACAAGACCTCCACGTGTTCCCGTGTAACAAAATGTAGCCTTATAGAAGCCTGTCTGGAGCTTGTACAGAGCCAAAAACACATCTAAGACCAATGCACATCCCACAGAGTCCCTTTTCTGAAGGTTATGCCAGGTAGCCCCATTTCTTCCAGACCCAAATGCCTAAGAACTTACAGGGTGAGCTGACGAAAAGTCATGGGCTGCCCAGGTGCACCCCAGGTCAACCCAAGTGGCCCTTCCCCTATGGCATAAGACTTATTTCTCCTGCTGTCACAGAATAAGACCCAGGTCTGTCCACGGCAAGGCTGCTGTGACAACGGATCCTATTGAGGCAGTAACCTGTCCTTCCCCAGGGGGTCCTGCCCACACCCTGGCCTTCCAGTCAGTTGACATCCTCTTGGACACAGACCTCAGACCAAACACTTCATCTTTTCTCAGTCTCCTGTCACCCATCCTTGAAGAAGATCCCATGCTAGGCAGTACAGATGTGCTGAGAGCTCACAGAAGCAGGAACGAGAGCACTCAAGGGCAGAAGCCACGCCACCTCCACAGATGTGGTGGTATGGAGAAATACATGTGACCTTCCTTATCCCTTTGCAGTATGACACAGGTCCACTCACTCAGCAAGTTCCCCAAGGAGGGACTTCTGGGTCCTGGCCCCACAGCGAAGCCCAGAAGGGCCCAACAAGATAGCCCACGGCACAGCAGTGACAGGGCCCTCAGGAATGGCTGGTTTGACAGTATTTCAGGTCATAGAGGCTGCAGAAATGTGAGGAGACAAGGACGGACCTGCGATAATAGAGACTAGCCTGAACCCTGATTCACACCAGTTGGAGGGGACAGCAGAGTCAGACTCCCTCTTGGAAGCCCTGTAGCTGGATGCTTTCGATGAGAAACTGGCCTAGGCAAGGTTGTCAGAATAAGAAATTCAACACCTGGAAGACTGAGCAGAGTCGGGAGTTCAAGGCCATCCTGGAGTATGTGAGACCAATTTTACTGTCCCCATCCCAAGTCAGGCATAGCGGTATACACCTGTAATCCCAGAATTCAAGAGGCTGAAGCTAGCCTGGGCTAGACCTGGTGCCACAGATCCCACACACAGAAGCCCAGGGTATATCTACTTCCTACATGTGCTACGTAAGAGGAAAATCTCCCCCAGAGGTGACAAGGAGGAAACAAGCCCCTTAGCTTCAATGAGAAACTTTCTAAAAACACAATGTAAATTTTACCCCAAAGAACTGACATCAAGAACAGTTTCAGTTAAATCATTTAACACTTGTATGCCATGCAATTTTGACTTTTTTTATTAATTTCAACAATAAAAATAATTTAAAAAGTATAAACAATCTCAGTACAAAACAATAAAGAAAAGCGACCAGGGGTCAAACAGCTGATACACATCAGTTAAACACACTTGCTTTCGCTGTTTTGATGTAAGACAATTCCACTTATGTACCCCTAACCAGCCTCTCAAACTCACTAGGTGAATTCTAGATTATTCCCTAAACACAAAAACAGATCAATGCACATAAAAGATTAATTCGCACTAGCTGTTAGCTGTATCTACTGGTCTGCATTTCAGCCTGACAATCTGAGTGGAATACACATTAACAGCCCATGTAGTACTGGTTTCTGGTGTTTAGGAATTCACTGGGTAAAGCCAGGTATGGTGGCACAAACCTTAATCCCAGTGTTTGGGAGACATAGGCAAGTTTAAGAGACTAAACCTGGTCTACACAGCAAGTTCCAGGTCTCGTCAGTTAATAAGTGGATCCAATTTCAATAGTACTTGTTCACACAATCAAGTCTCCTGCATCTTTTAGGAGAGCAGATTTCAGCCACAGCTTTACTACTGACAAAAATCAAGAGTGTGTGCGGGTCACTATTGAAAATCCTACCTTATAAAGCCTTTTCAGGACTCCATACAAACTAGAAATGGGGCAAAGTATAAGTTGGGGGAAAAAAAGATACTGCTTTTCATACAAATGAAGAGTGGGCCTGGGCTAACCAGCAAATGTCCCAAATCCCGCCTAAGTTTCTAGAGACTCAAAGCTGGAAGTTCTATGAAGCAGGAGATGCCCTGATCTCTGGGGTAACATTCACCCTGTCCATGACTAACACCAGCAGGCTAATGCCTAGATCGCACAGGACTGACTTCAAAGCTGATGAAAAAGCATTTGAAGTCACCGAAAAACACCAAGCTTTGGAAATGACATGCTTACCCAGCACTAACTTCTTAGACACTTAGATTTTAATCAGCTGCCATCAGTGGTAAAGAGAACACTTGGTGCTTGGTCTAGAAACCAAATAAACCAGGCTTTCCTCCCCTCCTTGACTATGTGCAAAGTGCCAGTTTTATTTACAAACTTAAGTAAACTCTAGAGTCCGCAGGAAGGAGTGGATGAGGCTGACATCTTTAAACGGCCTTGCGGCAACTAAATGTTAGTCCTGCTTGCTGGAGGGCCGCCTCTCATAAAGCCTGGATCAATGCTGTTAGCGGGCGCTTTGAGCCAAAGGTGACCAAGGACAGGATCTCCCCTTTTGTTGTTAAACATCCTCTTCTTTTTTGCTAGTGACCCACTAGCAAAAAAAGCACCAACTGAGGTAGCTACACAGCTTTTAGATACCGGATAACAAATTTAATCACCATTCATGGTGTAACTAGTTGATTGTTTTTTGGGTTTTTTTTTTTTTTTTTTTTGCTGATTTTTTTATGACAAGGGGAAGAAAATCAGCAAAGAGCACCATCAGTTTACTTAGAAATCAGCATCCAAGGTAAAAGAATTATCTGTTGAACTCGACATCACCCCCATCCTCTGGTACTCGCCCACTCGCTTCTCAAAGAAGTTTGTCTTTCCTTCTAGTGAAATATTTTCCATGAAGTCAAATGGATTCTCTACTTTGAAAATCTGGAAAAAGTCACAATCAAGATATAAATCCTGAAAACAAGTAAAAAAAAAAAGGGGGTGTGCAGGGGTGGGGAGGCCATACATAACACTTTACCTTGTTAAAGCCCAGCTCCAGCATCAGCCTGTCGGCCACGAACTCAATGTACTGCTTCATCAGAGTGCAGTTCATCCCGATGAGCTTCACAGGCAAGGCCTCCGTGAGGAACTCCTAGAGGCCGAGCAGAGCTCCTGAGCACCCCGAAGCCTGGGACCCCGCCAGCAAGTGCAAGGGCCACCCGCACACGTCACCCACCTGCTCTATCCTCACGGCGTTGACAATTATCTCTTTTACCCTCTGCGCCGATGGCTTGTGTACCAGGTGCTTGAACATCAGGCAGGCAAAGTCACAGTGTAAGCCCTGGAAGGGAACGTTCAAGACCACTGAGAGGCTGAAGACGACGATGCCTACCGTTCACCCGTGTGGACTAAAATTGCTCTATCCATCTTTGTAGTCTGGCCACACCTAGAGCACGTGGCTTGTCAAAAGGAAGGTATTTAAGCCTGGTATGGTAGTACACACTGGCACGATCATCCACGGGTTTGAGGCCAGATTGGCCTATATTGTTCCAGGCCAGCCAGGCTGCAGACTACCAAAAATAAAATACAACAATAACAAAAAAATGGAGGAGAATAAAGCAAGTGGCCTGGGCAGTGGTGGTGGCCCACACCTTTAATCCCAGCACTCGGGAGGCAAAGCCAGGCGGATCTCTATCAGTTCAAGGCCAGCCTGGGCTACAGAGTGAGTTCCAAGAGAGCCAGGGCTATTACAGAGAAACCCTGTCTCGAAAATCAGAAACCAGAAAAGAAGAAAAGAAAGCAGGTGTTTAACTGGCAATTATGATGCCGAGGAGTAGGCTATCCCAAGCCAAGGCCGTCAAAGGTGCCACCTACTGTAGCGTAAGGCCAGGCCTATCCCCTTCCGATCGATATCCAAAGAGGCTTATCTTTGCTCAGCTATCTCCACACAGCCTCGAGCTCCAGTTCTCCTCAACAAGGAGGGTCAGTCAGCTTTTAGATACAATTTCAGATGAGGTAAACCAGGGACTCTTGGCACATCAGGCTCCATCCAGTAAGTCTCAGGGCTCATCTTCCTACACAGGAAGAGAATCACCTGCCCTGCCCACTGGGCTCCAGGGATGGTGGGATTCCTGCTTCAGGTTGGACCAACTATTAAGTACAGATACTTTCTCCTGTCTTTCCTCAGTCTACTCCAAAGACCTACAGGATCCCCAGGAAACTCTTACCGCACATCAGGGCCTTACCAATTAATTAGCCTGTAAGTAAAGACACACAAAGGGTGCCTTACGAGACCCTAGAAATCCTATCCAGAGCTTTTATTTGTGCATTCAAGCCTACAAGATACTAGGAATATATGTACTAAGAACAGGAGCAGTTGCAATTCATTCCTTAAGGTGTTTTACTGCTTGCTGAGTTTACGTATGACTAAATTCACACATTAAATGTGGACACAGGGCCGAGAATATGCCTCAGTGGCAAGAGTACTTGCCTAGCAAACATGAGACCCTGGGTTGGATCCCCAAAACTTGAGACGGCTCAGCAGGCAGTCATGAGGAGCATTTACTGCTCCTTCCGGAGCCTGGTTCAGTTCCCAGCACCTACATGGAGGCTCCCAACCGTCTGTAACTCCTGTTGGGCATCCCACTTCCTTCTGTCCTCTGCAGGCCAACCCTTCCACACAACGAATGATTTCTTTGGAAGTGGCCCCTGTCCGTCGACACAGGAGCGCACATCTAAGAGCCGCAGATCAGTTGTTACAGACTCACCTCGTCTCTGCTGATAAGCTCATTGGAAAATGTAAGGCCGGGCATCAGTCCCCGCTTCTTGAGCCAGAATATGGATGCAAAAGAACCGGAGAAGAAGATGCCTTCCACGGCGGCGAAGGCCACAACACGTTCTCCTAGGAAGAGCCAATACCAAAATGTTCTCAGTGAGGGCTCGGTGTTCTCAGCCTGGACCACCATCCAGTGACATTACTTGGACAGTCGAGTTCGGGCGTAAGGAAGAAAAGGTGTCCTTACCGTACGTAGCCTCTTTGTCCCCAATCCAACGCAAGGCCCAGTCGGCCTTCTTCTTCACACAAGGCATCGTTTCGATAGCATTGAAGAGATACTCCCTGCAGGCAGAAGCATAGCGTGCATTACTCTACCACAGACCCCGCAGCACAACAGCTGTAGTGTAGGCCCGATTCACTGCTTGTCCCACATCAGCTTTTCCATCCTGATGCTGATGGGCCACCCTAACCCTGACTCTCCGTCCCCTACCTCCACCACATAAAAGCCTTCTTTATTCTTCTATAGTCCCTAGTGTGGAGTAACATTTCACTAAACTGGCCTAAAATTCATCTTTTGACTCAGCTGTGAGAGTATGTAATTCCCCTCATTTTTTTTTTTAAGATTTATTTATTTATTATGTATACAGTGTTCTGTCTGCATGTATCCCTGCAGGCCAGAAGATGGCACCAGATCTCATCACAGATGGTTGTGAGCCACCATGTGGTTGCTGGGAATTGAACTCAGGACCTTTGGAAGAACAAGCAGTGCTCTTAACCTCTGAGCTATCTCTCCAGCCCCCTCCCCTCATTTTTAATACTCATTTGTAGCCACGTCTAGTTATTTAGTGTGCAAGTGTTCTACCTGCATGTATGCCTGCTCACCAGAAGAGGGCACCTCAGATCCCACTACAGATGGCTCTGAGCCACCATGTAGTTGCTGGGAATTGAACTCGGGACCTCTGGAAGAGTAGCTGGCACTCTTAGCCACTGAGCCAACTCTCGGAACCACGTTTTTAAATCTAATTTTTTATGTATGAGTGTTTGGCCTGAATGTCTCTTTGCACCATATGCAAGCAGTGCCTGTGGAGGCCAGGAGGGGGCATCATATTCTCCCCCCCCCCCCCCCCCTGCTAACTGGTGTTAAAACGGTTGTGAGCTGCCCCAACCTAGGAACCAAAACATTTGAAAGAAACACAGGCGCTCTTAACCACTGAGTCATCTCTCCAGGCCCTGGTGTGGTGTTTGATGATAGAGACAGTATCTCATCTGGCTAGCTCTTGAGCTCTTAGCCATGCTGCTGCTGGTCTCCTGGGTGCTGGGATCACAGACATGAGCTACCACACGCTGGATCTTATTCCAGTAACTAATAAAGTGAACTGAGGCCCTTTGCTCCAAGCACTCATGACCAAGGGCACTAGAAATATCTACAGCCTCAGTCATTCTGCCCACGCTCCCTTTATGAACAAAAATGCTTGAAGTAAGTTAATGCGTCCCGAGTACCTTAGCGTACCATGTGGATACTCACCTCTCCTTGGGATCTTTAATGTAGGTGTCAATCAGGAGACTGTACATTTCAGAATGTATGTTTTCCATGGCAATTTGGAAGCCATAGAAACAGCGGGCCTCTGTGACTTGAACTTCTTGGCTAAATCGCTCCACCTAGTGGTAATAAAATAAAGTTAAACCTGAAAAACCACTGGTTGTGTTATCACCTTCTGCCCTTTGAGCCTGCTGGGGTTGATCCCAGCCCTCAGGCACCCACCCGCAGGCAGGAAAATCTTTGAGTCTGAGGCCATCTTGGCCTACTTACTGAGTTCTATCTAGGTCAGCCAGAATTACAGTGAGAATTTGTTTCAAAAATATAAGTAAAACATAACAAAAAACAAGTCTGCCCCTATCTTCACGATTCTGCAATACGCTCAATTTACCATCAGGAAATATGACTCCTATTTTGCTGGGTTTTTTAACAAAACTGTTAATTTTGTTGTTTGTTTTTCGAGACAGGGTTTCTCTGTTGTAACAGTCCTGGCTGTCCTGGAACTCACTTTGTAGACCAGGCTGGTCTTGAGCTCGCAGAAATCCGCCTGCCTCTGGGCATGCGCCACCGCCGCCCGGCTAAAACTGTTTTTTTAATGTTCATAGGTGTTTTGCCTGCATGTCTGTCTATGCACCAGAAAAGGGCGTCAGTCAGATCCAGTGGAAATTACACTGGAGTTACAGCAAGTGCTCTTAACCGCTGAGTCACTCTCCAGGCCTGGCTTAACATTTTATTATTCACCCATTCTCTTTCGGTTAATCCACTTATAAGAAGAAATATACAACCAATTAGAGAAAGCCACAGAAAGACAAGTGTGGTAGGTACAATGAGAAAACTTACCACTGCAACTTGAGAGGAAAAACGAAGATGAATGCTAACATATACATTCACGGTTCTTAAACATTTTATTTTACTTATGTATGCCTTTGAATGGGTACGTGCATGTACAGGCAAGTGCCCAAGGAGGCCAGTGTGAGTCTTCAGATTCCCCTGGGGCTGGAGTCACAGGCAGATGTGAAGCCACCCAATAGGGGTACTCATAACAGCACTTGGGTCTCTTGCACAAGCAGGAAGTGTATTAACCACCGAGTAGGGCCATCGCCCAGCCCCCACTCACAGAACAAGGTAAAAAGTCAAACACCACTGCTACCTCTGTAAGTCAATTACAGGTACGTCAGGCAAACTCACCAGGTTCTCATTGACTATGCCGTCACTGGCTGCGAAGAAAGCCAGAACGTGAGATATAAAATGTCTCTCGTCGGGTTTCAGAGCTTCCCAGTGCTGGATATCCTTGGAAAGGTCCACCTGATGTTTAGAAGTTGACAATTTTACCAGGTATGCAGAAATCCCTCTCTCACACGCACACACCACACCCTTGAAAACTTAAGTCCCCTAACACCATCTGCTGACTGTGTTCCTCACTTCCAGAATCCCCTTGGCTCACGAAAATACCCGATACCTCTGTGAACAACCATTCCCAAGCTTAACCTAGGCGCATCATCGTTTAACGCTGGCCATGCAGGAGCCTTCTGACCCAGCAAGCCCTGAATGAGTACCTCCTCAGCCGTCCAAAAGGAGGCCTCCGCTTTCTTGTACATCTGCCAGATATCATGGTATTTGATGGGAAAGATGACAAAGCGGTGAGGGTTCTCTCTCAGTAACGGCTCATCCTCAACGCTGGGGTTAGCAGAGACTTTACTTTCCTGTCGGGGGAGAAAAAAAAACCACCCCCCAAAAATAACCCAAGTGAACCATAGGAAATTTTCCAGCGTCTCATCAGATCAAATACATTCAAGGGCTGTCAATCTCTCCGGTGGTCAGCTGTCACACGGCATGCTGGTTGGTGTCACCCTCCTCACAGGGAGGCCCACCCGAGCAGACACTTTGGCGGGAAAGGGGAGAGACGGACAGACAGCTGGGACAATGCAGCTTTGGCGCCAACGGCGGGCGCCCCCTGGCGGCAGCTCCGGGGACCCCCACACTTTCAGCCTCGCCCGGAGCCACTCACCAGTTCGGCCGGGTCCTGTAAGATTCTCCGCGCAACCTTGCTGGCCAGGACGCGGGTGGCGCTGAGGGCCGGGGGCTGCAGGGATATATGCGTGCGTGTGAGCGGCGGTGGGAAGCCCTCCACCCTGCCCGGGTCCGGGACCCCTGGCCAACCCCGCCTGCACCCGGGCAGCTGCTCGCTCACCGTGTTCTCCTTCTCGGCCAGGCTGAGCCGCTTCAGCGGCGACACCTTCAGCTGCTGCTGGTCGGTGATGGTGGCGAGCGGGACGCGGACGGACAGCATGGCGAGCGAGAGCAGCGGCTGAGGCGACGAGAGGAAACCGAGGCAGCTGGAACCCGGGTTGCAGGCGAGCCGGCCCAGCCCCAGCACCTTTTAAAAGGCCGGCGCCGCGCGCGCTCGGGAGGGGGCGTGGCCGGCGCCGAGCGCCCGGGACGGGGCGTGGCCGGCGCCTCCCGACGCCTCCCATTGGTCGAGGCTGGACCCGCCCCCCGACGCCGAGCGCGGGAGATTTTGAGTTGCACCGCCGGCCCGGGGCACAAAGACTTCCCCCTCCACGGAGTCTGCGCCGGCCCCGGGGCGAGCGGGCGCTCGCGGGGCCGGAACCGTTTGGGGTTGCGAGCGGCTCGCCAATTGGAGAGCGACCGGGGCGCGGGAACGCGGGGGCGTTGCCGCCGAGGTGGGTGCCGTGGGTGGCGAGACCCCGCGGGCCGCTGGGACACGCCGCCTTCCCTGTCTCTTGCGTCCCTAGAATGGGGGTGAGGGGGGTCCGGCTAGGACCGCAGTTCCAGGATCACCCGGGACCTGGTTTCCTAAAGGTTCGGGGTCCCCAGTCATGAGACTTGTAACCGTGGGGAGGGCTTTAAACGAGGGTTCCCGTTTAAAAAATAAAAATAAAGAAGGCGATCCGTGGTATAAAACTTTAAACTCACTCGAGGAGTACGGGGACGACCTTGGGGGTAGTGTCAGGACCTGTCCCCTGTGTCCCGCCA
>NC_081437.1:36091623-36181240 GCF_949786415.1 Peromyscus eremicus | reverse complement strand
TGGTGCCAGGGATTCTCAAAATGGAGCTCTGGTGGGGACTGGGCTGGGGTGGGGATGCCTGCCACCGGCCTTTGTATGGGATGTGTTCCAGAGTCCGGCATGCTCCTCGGTGCTCCCGATTTGTGCTCTGTCAGAAGCTGGCAGATCTTGCAGGCGTTGAGACATGGGAGCAGAAACCTCTGGTTTGGGTCCTTGGGTTTGTCTTCAGAGCCCTGAGATCTTTGGGATGATGGCCATCCAGGGATGTCATAAGCTGATGCGTCATCCTGATTTGATGTCGGGGACTCACTTTACAAAAACCACCTGTTCTGAGTCTTATCAAATGATTTTATATCCTAAAGAGAAAAGGGCTTTTGATTGGAATCTTATCTCCCCCAAATCAGATTTAATAATCATTTTTAAAAATCAGTCTGGCTTTCCCAGCTCAGAAGACAGACCCCCAAGCTGTCTTGTTTGGTTTTGCTTTCCTAGTTAGAGCCAGCCCTTTGTCTCAAGCAAACCAGTATTTTGGCCTTCGATCTATTTCTGTTTCACTTTTGAGAGCGCCTGTAATTACAGAGCTCTTGAGGTTTTATTGGCTAATGTGCCAATGGGAAGGCCCAGGGGCTGTGCCTCTCCCTGTCTGGGGATGTAATGTCACTGCCTAGCCTGGACCGCTCCTTTGAGCCCTACTTTTACACTGTTTCCTAGGTGGAGCACAGCTGTCACTGTGTCGTAACAGGCCAGGAGTCGTGACTTTGAGAATGGATGTCTGCAAGGCTGTTGGCTTGTGGAGAGAGAGATCGGAGCAGGTGGACAGCCCCGAGGAACAGGGGTTTGCCCAAACTCTGGCCATATACTTACTCCTGACCAACAGTGTGGAGAGAGAGAGAGAGAGAGAGAGAGAGAGAGAGAGAGAGAGAGAGAGAGGAGAGGGAGAGGGAGGGAGAGGGAGAGAGAGAGGGAGAGAGAGGGAGAGAGAGGGAGGGGGAGAGGGAGAGGGAGGGAGAGAGAGAGAGAGAGAGAGAGAGAGAGAGAGAGAGAGAGAGAGAGAGAGAGAGGGAGAGAGAGAGAGAGAACTTGAGGGAATTGTTTTAGACTCTGGCTCAGTCCTTCTCTCTGACCACAAGGCTGTGCACAATTAGAAATTCTCACGGAGGGAAAAGGAAGGGGTCCACAAGGCTGTGCACAATTAGAAATTCTCACGGAGGGAAAAGGAAGGGGTCCAGGGCCCCTTGCTAGATCAGCTCCATCCCTACCCAGAAAGACTGTTTTTTTTGTTGTTGTTGTTAGCTGGTCGACCTGCAGCTCTTAGCCTTTGGAGCTCAGTACTCGGGACCCCAGGGGCTGCCTTTCTCACAGCTCCACACTGGCTAGGCAGCAGGATGACTTCCGTGTCTTCCTCTCAAACTCTCTCTAAGACTTTGGATTGCCCCCTTATAAATGGTGGAACCCTGGAATTACCTACAGTCTAGCCGTAATCCCAGGCCCTCCCAGGGAGCCCCAGTGTTTACTTGGGATTGAAGGTTAAGGTATTTGGCAACTCCTTATCTAGGTTAGGATCTGGTTTATATTAGGACCTGTTGCATTCCAGCAAGTCCCAAACCATGCTTGTTTGGTGTGGGAGAATGCTTTCAATTTATGAGTTGCTGGTCCAGGCTTGATGGGGGATTATGTATGTATTTGAGTGTTTGTCAGGATCTGATGTCATTGTGCTTGGGAAGGGAGGGCCAACACTTGGGGATTTTAATTGTGCTCTCCTCTGGGGCTCCCTGCTCAAACCTAGTCTTTGGGGGCTTCTTTGGAGTGGCTGTGTATCTGTAAATCTCACATAGTTCTTGTAGCTAGCTCCTTTTGAGGTGGGTTCTTCATCTGTAGGGGATGTAATTATATAGAGAGATTCCAGGGTGGGCTGAGGGGCTCATCCCTGAGTGCCCCTTGCTCTGTGTAGGAGAAAAACAACATTCAGTTCAAAATCACTTCGTAGTGGGGCAGGCTGTAGTATATAACTTCAGGCAATCAATGTAGTTTGACAGGTGGGACATTTTTTAGGTGCTGATGAGCAAGGTGTGAGTCTAAAGAAATCACACACACACACACACACACACACACACACACACACACACACACACACACACACTGTTAGAGAGCCCTACCTTGGCCATGTTGGTTCAAGTGAAAATGAATTTCCAAGGCAAAGCTTTACACCTCAGCATTCATGACCCGTGACTAACTGAACACTCCCTTCTCCCGGCTCTCCCGGGTTACCCTCTCCTGCCAGCCTGAGGGCAGGAGACAGCGCTTCTTAGAGACCTTTTCCTTTACCTTAACGACCCTAGTGCACCCCCAAACACTTGCTAACCTTGTGGTCCTGCTTTCCTGGTGCTGTATTTATTTCTTTGAGGTGTTTTAGGTACAGCCTAAGTTGGCAAGCAGCCCAGGAGTCTGGGGTGGGGGATGGCAATTGAGCGCTACCTGTCCCCATTCCACAGTCTCCTCCAGGAGCCAGCCCTGGGTCTCTGACTAGGAAACCTCAAGACTGGTAACCACACCGTAGTGAAGATTCCCGTGATGCTAAAGAAGGGAAGAGGGGGTGGGGCTATAGCGCTGTGGTAGAGCACTTGCCTGATGTGCATGAGACTCTAGGCTCCGCCCTCAGTACTGCCAATCAAATTAAAAATGGAAGCAGGCCTGGGGTAGGGGTGGGGTGGGGGACTCCACTTACAAAGCCTTCATGGATTTTACTTCAGTATCCTTGGATCTTCGTTGAAATCCTTCCTTGCTCTGAGTCTACCTCAGCCAAGGAATGAGTCTCTCAGTCAGAGTAGTATAGGTGTGCACCTGCCAGATCCCCCAAACTGGATGTCACACACCTATGTCACCCCTTGGCTGCAGCCCTGGTTCCATGTTCTGGGATGGGACATGGGGTTCATGATACCCACCCCAGCTGGTCCAAAACTCTGTGTTGAGCCCATATCTTCTACCTAGTTCATGATATGACTAGACAACCTTCTCTCCTCATCTGTGAAAGCTCTGTGTCTCAGGAAGGGATGAGGGCTTGTTTCTGTCCCTCACTGAACATGGTGAATCTTCAGAGTGAATCTGGAATGCCCACCTCTTCTCCAAAACCTGAGCCGCCGCCTCCACGTCCGGTGCCTTCTGGTTCTCTCACCACAGCCCCGCCAGCAGCTCCGTGTACAGGATGCACACTCGGTCATCTTGCCCCTCCCCACTCAGGTTTGTCCTCTTACAGAGTAAGCGTGATTGCCCACGCCTCCTGGGAGCCTCTTCCAGTCAGGCTCTGGGAAAGCTGGACCTGGGCTTTTCTGCTGGTGGTGCAAAATTAGGGTCGGTCTTGAGCTAAGGATGGGGCAGGAAAAATCATCAAAAAGCCTTTGGAACTTGCCAGGCAGTGGTGGCACATGGCTTTAATCCCAGCACTTGGGAGGCAGAGTGGATCTCTGTGAGTTCGAGGCCAGCCTGCTCTACAGAGCGAGTTCCAGGACAGGTTCCAAAGCGACACAGAGAAACCTTGTCTAGAAACAACAACAACAACAATAACAACAACAACAAAAACCCAATAAACAAAAAAAGTCTTTGGACCTCAAGGGACCCATGTAGTGGAACCCATTGCCCAGCTAGGAGCAAAGGGGCCTTCCAGGGGAAATGCCCTCTAAGTGGGAGAGGAGTGGAGAGGGACTGGGTGATTCCTAACCTCTCTCTCTCTCTCTCTCTCTCTCTCTCTCTCTCTCTCTCTCTCTCTCTCTCTGTCTCTCTCTCTGTCTCTCTCTCTCTGTCTCTCTCTCTCTGTCTCTCTCTCTCTCTGTCTCTCTGTCTGTCTCTCTCTCTGTCTGTCTCTCTCTCTCTCTCTCTCTCTCTCTCTCTCTCTCTCTCTCTCTCTCTCTCTCTCTCCCCTTTCCTCCAGAATTATGTAACTACAAGATTCCTTCCTCTGTAATGATATACTGTAACTCAGATAAAGTTATGTCCACTTTAAGTATACAGTTCAATAATTTTTCTATCAATTTACTGTTATGTAACCATTACCATCATCTGTCGAAGGCTCCCTGAATCTTTTCTGAACGATACCTCATCCTCATGGGCAGTTGCTTCCTGGCCCAGCCACCATCCCTCGCAGCCACTCGTGATCAGATTTTCACATCTTACCTTTCCTCCCTCCTTCCCCTTCCTAGGTTTGATTCAAGGGATCTCTTCCTTGGAGACGTTCCAGAGTCTTCCAGGTAGAATTGACGTTTTGCCTCCATGTTGACCGAGGGAACTGGGCTCTCTGATTGGTCTCCCTGGCCTATACCTAGCGTAGTCCCGGTACCCAAGATATTCTCAGAGGGTGTGAGCTGGACTGACTACAGTTGCTCCCATCATAGTTTTCTTATCTAAGTACTCAATATCCAGTAGAGCAAGTAAGTACCCAGCAGAGCATTGGAATTTGGGGTCCGGGATATGTGCGCTTCAGGTGATGTGGGGGCCTTGCTACGCGTCATCTTATTTCGTGAAAAACGTGGGAAGCAAATGCCATTAGACTTGACCTTTAGAGATGAAAGCTGAGGAGGCCCGGAGCAAAATAAAGAGCCTGAGACTCTCTGTGCACTGGAAGCTGAAGAACCAAGAACTAAGCTAGGCCTCTGCTCTGCTATGGTGGTCGCTGTTGGCCTGGTGTGTCCTGGCCTGGGTAGACGTTCCGTTTTCCTTGTACAAGGCTTGTCATCACTTCCTAAGCCGCGGTAGCAGCTTCCAGGGCAAGAGTGGGACATGGTGTGTCTTCGTTTGCCTCCGTGTCTGGTCCAGCTGGCGGAAGTAGCCGGATTATGGACACGCAGAGAGTTCTCTTGGGAATTAAGTGGTGAGGGTGGGCATCCCTTGGGTGGGGGGAGTGGTTGAGCGTCAAAGTGTACGTCGATGCTTTGCACATTGCAGAAGGTGTGCTCTTGTGGCACTTGTAGGTGCGGAGGAAGCTGGTGGAGGAAGGTACCCCATTTGACGGGGTGCCCCAGCAGAGGCACTCAGTGGCACAGGCCAGTGCTCAGATCTCGGGCCTCCAGACATGCCGTCAGGTCCCAGGTTGCTTCTCTCCCAGTGATAGAGTTAATTCTCATGGTAGACAATGAGGATATCTTGTGTGCTTCCATTTGTAAAATAGCTTGGGAGAAGACAGGGACCTGTGGTCCAGCTATGGTACGTGCTCTCTGATATATTGTCTAGGAGGGTTCTGGGCCCACCTGGACCTTCAGGAGAGGTGGCAAGTCTGTGGCCACTGTCACTGGCTAAGCCTTCTTGGCTGGCAGCACCTCTGTGCCATGAGATATCCCTTTCCTAATTCAGATTGAAGGGACTGACGGGCATGTGTGTGAAGGCTACTGGAAGGGAGCCAGGAAGGGTCTGGGTTCGGAGTTTGGAAGACTACCATTTGGGGGTCTTCTTGGGCTCATGGCTTCTGAGAACCTCTTCTCGGGTTTCCTGTTGCACCAACAGGGACCCTAACTTTGGGGGCTCCCCCAGATTGCTCTGCACGCTGCTTTTCATGATCAGTGCGTGAGTGGGGAGTGCTTGGGAAGCGTGTGCTGCATTTGGGTGCTGGTGTGTTTTCAGGTCGAGGAGGATTATTGGGAGTGTTCGCAGTCAGTCTCAGAGCAGTATGCTCATGAATGCTACCGTGTTCCTCCTCCAGAGAGGGAATGCTCAGCGCTCGCTTTCTCTCTGCAAAGGGCACTTCCTGGAAGCAGAACCAGTGGCAGTCCTCACCCCTCCGTGTCACCCCTCCCTTTCCTTTTGCTTCCCTGTAACCCATTTTTGGAGGGAGCTGAGAACCTCTTAAAAATCAATCATTTCCAGCACCATGCAGGGTTGCTTTTTTTTTGTTTTTGTTTTTGTTTGTTTTTCCCTGTTTACTGTGAAGGGATGTTAATAGATGCTGTCCAGTGGCTGGAGAGATGGTTCAGCACAGCCTGGGGTCCAAGCAGGGCTTTTCCACACAACCCTTGCCCAAATGTAGCTGTGAAGGGATGTCTAACCCTCCCACAATGTCTGCGTGGGTCCTGTGCTTGGTGGCACAGCCTGGACAATGGCCCAGCTGTGGCTTCCAGGCGTATGTGACCTGTGGCTGCTGCCTTGGCCTCTTCAGTTAGTGAAGTTAGATATAAGTCTGTCTAGGAGACACCCGTGTCAGAACTCTGGCCTCTCCTGGAGGCACAGGTGAAGGATGGCTCCGCTCACTATCATCTGTTCCTAATGCGGAATCTAAAATAGTGTGGCCTGATGATCCCCTGACCCCACTGTCAGGTGAGAACTTGTAGTTTGGGGATGTTACTAAGAATAGGCCAGACAAAATAAGGCACAGGTGAGGAATTCAGGGTCTCTTAGCTGGGGGACCCCGCAATATAAGGGGTTCCCTGTAGCCAGTAGCTAATGGGATATATCCACAGAGTCTATTTGACGGTCAAAGGAATTTACTTGGGGGCTAACTCACATCCAGAATAAAGGAGTTGGTCACGGAATCCTGGAGGGGATGGGGCAGGGTCGGACGCCGTTCTCAGGAGAGCTCTGCCTTGATCCGTACCAGCATCCAAGACCACAAGGTAGGGAAGAGCAGAGAGCTCACATACGTGCATCCCAGGTCTTAAGGGTCCCTGGTGGCCACGCCCAAGGGGCAGGTCCCTAGCAGCTCCCTGCTGCCTCACTAGGGGCATTGTTTCAGGGCCTGGCACCAACAGCCACCCGCTCCAATAGCTCCCTCCCGTAGCTTGTCTTGGGGAAGTTACTGTCTCTCTAGGAAAACCATGTTCCCAGGGTCCGCATCCTCACTACCGTCATTCACCACCGTCACCACCATCACTGCTGGCAGCTGTTACCACCACCTTTCGCCATCATTGTAAAAACTGTTATCATCATGGCCATCGCCACAGTCATCACCGTTATCACCTGCACTGTCGTCCACCCTTATCACCGCTATGGTCACCACCATCACCACCACCACCACCACCCCTATCATGGTTGTCGGCACCACCATCACCCAGTCTCAGCCTTGATTCGGCCTTTGGGCCGTGTTCACGCCTTGTGGTGTGATGGCCCGGGGTTATGGATTGTACTTAGGAGGGGACCTTGCGCAGGATGATTGTCGGCCTAGATAACTTGATTGGATGCGCGGTGGAGGATGATTCTGAAACCGGCTCTGGGAGAATTACTGATGCGGAAGCTTCTGGGGGAAAAAAAATCCCATCCCTTCTTTCAGGCCAGTGTTATCGGACTGTGGTGTTCTCTCTGTTCCTCCCGAGAGCCCAGCTCTACTGCTTGGGCCTTCTTTGCCCACCAGTTCCAAGGCAGTGGGCCTCTGGTTAGCTGGAACCCTGTAGATTTCTCCTAGTTGACAGTTCCTTACTGGCGTAGAGCCAGGAGCACAATGGATGCCCAGATGTGTGCTGGTACAACCCCCATTTGCTCAACTATAGGATGGTGATTGCACTGAATTATTTACAATCACCACAGCTTGCCTGAGGGGCTCGCTCTGCAGGCTTGTGTGGCCAGGCCAGCGCACCCGTGGCATTTCCTGTGCATGCCGCTGATTGGTGTGCGCGCGTTCTGGACACTGGTTAAAACTGGGATGCAGTGGTCTGGAAGCCATGGGGACTTTCTGGGTTGCTGGGATGACCCCTTTCCTGCCCGCGTCTGGCTTTGACTTGGCATAGGAAGCCTTACTCTCTAGGTTTCAGCCTCCTTGTTTGTCAAATGGGGTTTCTGGCTGGATAATATCCAAGTCCTCTGTCAGCTCCACAGTTCAGGAAAAAAAATGGTTTAAAAAAATGTAAACTTGTGTGATAAGACATATCCAACGAAGAACATACTGAGAAAATTTATGTAGCTAGACTGACTGCAAAAAAAAAAAAAAAAAGAAAAAGAAAAAGAAAAAGATTAATGAAGAACCTCTTAGAAAACACAGACACCTTGGCAACTGCCGTGTTGAGAGGCAGCATTGCAGAACGTGATATTAGGAGGGACCCAAGAGTGGGGTGCAGACAAGACAGAAACAGAAGTTGGGGGGGTGATGAATCTGGGGGGCTGCGCTCTGGGGCTTTCATCGCCTGGTGCCACCATTCAGCCTTGGTTCTTAACTCCCTGTCATGCGGGAGGACAAGGCAGGGCTCCTGGGAAGGAGGTAGCCTTGCCCACAGTGGGAGGCCGGCCGAGGTTTGCAGGTAAGCTCGGGGCTCTGGACTCCATGTCTTATCTAGAAGCTGCGCACTGTTCCCACAGGGTGCCCTAGCAAGGAAAGCCACTGGTGAGGGTGCAGTCCTCCTCACTTTAATGATGGGTTTTCGTACTTGGGAGGGTCTATGGTGATGAGCTAAGAGACTGACTGGGAGGAGGCTGTGCTTCTTATTTTGATTAACTGTAAACCAGGGGGACGTCAGCTTTATGAAGTATTGCATAGCACAAGTAATCATATTATTTTTCAGACCAGAGTATGTTTAGTGATGTAAAACTCTGACCAGATTTTGCTTCAAATTGGTCTTGTGAGAGAACTCCTAAGAATTCTTTTAAAATTAGCACAGTCGGATAGTAGGAGTTGGTTCCTGGGGTTGAACTCTGGAGGTTTAAGCATTTCCTAAGTATGGGGTTGGGAACCAAAATATACAATTATACGGACAGCTTCATCTTACTTATGTTTGAAAGGGAAATGTCAGAGGACGCCCGTGGGAAGGAGCATGCTAAACTGAGAACAGGCGTCGAGTATGGCTGGGAGCTGGGTGATCTCTCCTCCCTGATCTTTTGTGTTTCTGTGCATTCTAAGTTTTCCAATAGGCGTCTATGACTTTCGTGATTAGAAAGAAAAACCAGGCTGGAGAGATGGCTCAGTGGTTAAGAGCACTGACTTGAGGTCTGTTCCCAGCACCCACATGGTGGCCCCCAACCATCTGTAACTTCAGTTCCAGAGGGTTCCCATGCCCTCTTCTGACTGCCATGGGCAGAGGCATGCATGCAGGTAAACACTCATTCACATAAAACAAATAAATAAATAAATCTAAAAAAAGGAAAAGGAGAGCGAGAGAGAGGAAGAGGAAGAGGAAGAACGGAAGAAAGACACGGTACCAGATGTTGTGACCCATGCATGTACTTTCATCCCTTAGGAAGTAGAGGCAGACGAGGGTCAGTAGTTCAAGGCCAGCCTCAGTGACAGTGAGTTTGAAGACAAACTGAGCCTTATCTAAAAACAAAAAACAAACAAACAAACAACACCCCCACACAAAAACAAACAAAAAAATCACCACCACCACCAACAACAACAACAAAAAAAAAAAAAAAAAAAGAAAAGAAAAGAAAAAGAAAGAAAAAGGTATGAAGGAAGGAAGGTTGGTTGGCTTTTAAAGGAACCCGGACACAAGTATCCCTGCTCATCCCATCCCTAGCATACGCTCTCTAATTTGTTTACCCGACTTCCTCCTTATCCCCAGACTGTCTGGAACCCAGGACTTCCATACTTGTGAGCGTGTGAATTAATGGAAATGTATCATAAATACGCCATTAGGATTTGCTAACTCAATCTAAACTCAATATGGAGTAAAACGCATTAGCTGGATATAAGGAGAAATGTCTAGCGTCCTCCGAGAAATCCGCCTCGTCACTGCGGCCGAGGGCAGTTTGCTCCCGATCCACAGTGCGCTCCTGCTTTGTTTGTTTGCTTGTCTCTTGATCTGAAGAAGGCTTCCAGCTCCTGATGCCTTCACACAGAGTATTAATTAAAACAAAAATAAAAACATTATTATTGTGTGTGTGTGTGTGTTTGTGTGCACTTGCGCGTGCGTGCACATGCATTTTTGGAGGTCAGAAAACACATTGCCAGGGCTGGCTCTTCCCTCCCACCATGTGGGTTCAAGGCATCAAGCTCGGGTCGCTGGACTTGGCAGCGGGCACCTCTTTCTGCTGGGCCACCTTGACAGCCCTTACTTGGGGTATTTTGAATCCCTGGTGCCAGTGAGCATTTTCATTGCCCTTACTTCTTCAGACACCATCTCCTGTCTGTCTGTCCATCTGTCTATCTGATGTGTCCAGTTTCTGTTTAGAGTAGCCTTTGGTGTCCCTGTCCAGCCATTTCCTCATGACCTGGAGGTGGGACTTGCCGGCATCCGCCCAGTGAGAATCTTTCATGTTCTCATTTGACTCAGATGCTTCGGGGTGGTGCTGGCTGAGAGTGGGGCCACCTCAACCTTGGTTAGGGTCAGGCCGGACTTTTGGTGGCATCCCTCCAAAGGCCGTTATTCCCTGATGTTTTTCAGCAGTTCAGGCTGCCAGAGTCAGGCTATTGAATCAGCAATGGAAAGTTAAGAACATGAGGCAGGCGTAAGAGAAATGGGCTGATAGAAAGATTAATTTTAGGGGAATGAGGGAGAGAGGTGTCAGAAGCTGGGCTGCCTCCGGACAAGTGGCATCGTTGTGGCATGTGGGAAACCTGGGGCTGCCTGTACTATCAGCTCAGTGGCTGCTTACTGTTTCTTAGACTAGATGTGTTTCAAAGCACAGCTTTATGGCCTAGTCTCTGTATTCACGATGTGGAGAAAGAAAATTGCAGTTGTCAGCAAAATTCCATTGCGTCTGGTATATAACTCCAAGACCTTCACTGTAAGGAAACCAGACGATAAAAGAACAGGGCTCTGGTGTTCAGAAGCTGCTCTTCCTGATGCTGGGTCCTCTGGCAATTCCAGCACCAAGGCAGGAAGTCTGCTTGCCCACCCATCACTGAAGACAGGTATGTTACTATGGAGACCAGGTATGTCACTCTGGTTTCCTGGGTACCCCAGTCATCCTAGAAATAGAATCAGCCCCACCTTAGGAATGTATGTGCATTAACTTTCTCTGCGCAGAAGTGAGCTGTTTATTTTACTCACAGCGTGATTTCTGACGTCATTTGCTTTCGGCTCTCTCTCCTGCTTAATTATTGATAGCCACCCCCCCTTCCCCTGCCAGAAACACTTAAATGTATTGAGACCATCTATTGAACACAACAGCAAATCTTTGAAACCGTTTACTAAAGCGAGAAAACTTGTTTAGCAAGAAGGATGAGTTCCCTGTAGAAGTCAGCAAATGAGTTCAACCATTATGGCCTGTGTGCCCAGCCTTGACCCAGGGCCCAGGACACCATTGGAGCTGGGCTGCTGAGTTTCTGTTATGGACATAGTCTCTGTCTGTTCTCAGTGCTCTGTCACTGGATACCTGAGAGAACACACTTAAAAGGCCAGGCGTGGTGGCACACACCTTTAAACCTAGCACTTGGGAGGCAGAGATGGTGTGGATCTCTGGGAGTTCAAGGCCATCCTGGTCTACATAGTGAGTGTTAGGACAACCAGGGCTACGTGGTGACAGCCTGTCTCCAAACAAACAAACAAAAAAATCTTGGAAGGTAGAGAGGGGCCAGCAGATGGTCTAATTAGTAAGGATACTTGCTGCCAACCTTGGACAACTTGAGTTCCACCCCGGGGCTTGCGTGGTGGAAGGAGAGAACCCACTTCCAAAAGCTGTTCTCTTGACCTCTCCAGGCAATAAAAATAAGTACATGTAATATAAAAAATGTAGCGGTAGAGAGGTTTATTCGAGTTCACTATTTCGGAGGTTTGTGTGACTGGTCACTTGGTGGCATAGGAAGTGTGGTTGATGGGAAACAAAGGGGGAGGAAGGTGGCAAGGTCCCATAGTTCCTTTCTAGGGCGTGCCCTTGATGACCTAACTTCTTTTCAGTAGGCCCCACCTCTCGAGGAGTGTAGCAGGAATCTTACAAAGCTCTTATTAATAAGACAAACCTGGAGCCAAGTATTGGGGTGAAGCTGAAAGATCAGAGAACCAGAACAAGCCACAGCTAACCTCACCTGGCCAACTTCTCAGCTGTTCCTGTTTCCTCAGACTGGAAGCTTCTGTGTCCTCATCCCAATGGCTCTCAGCTGAACTGCTGCTCGAAAGCCTGAAGCTTAACCAGCTAAAAGCTTAACCAGCCAAATGCTTCTAGTTCCTGGTCGTCACACCTTATATATCTTTCTGCCTTCTACCACCACTCCCTGGGATTAAATGCTCCCTTTTTAGGATTAAAGGTGTGACTCACCACGCTTGGCTGTATCCTTGAACACATGGATTTCTGCCTCTGGAATGCTAGGATTAAAGGCGTGCACTACCACTGCCTATCCTTTATGTTTAATATTGTGGCTGTTCTGCTTCTGACCCCAGATAAGTTTATTAGGGTGCACAATATTTTGGGGAACACAGTACCACCACAGAGGAGTTCATCAAAGCCTTCAGTATTGTCCTGATTGGGTTTTGCCAACCCTACCCAAACCTAGACAAGGCTGGAAAGAGGGAATCTTAACTGAGAAAACGCCTCCATCAGGTTAGCCTGTATGCATGTCTGTGGGTGCCTTTTTTCAATTAATGATCAGCACGGGAGGGCGTGTCCTACAGTGGGCAGGAAGCAAGGTGAGCAAACCATGATGAGCAATACAGTAAACAGTGTTCCTCCATGGCTTCTGCTTCAGTTCCTGCCTCTAGGTTCCTGCCTTGACTTCCCTCAGTGATGGAGCATGATCTTAGAGGTCTAAGATGAAATGAACTCTTTCCTCCCCAAGTTGCTTTATGTCCTGGTGTTTTATCGCAGCCATAGAAACCCTAATTAAGATGGAGATGGGTACCAAGCTAGCAGCAGGGTATTGCCGTGACCAACCTGACCGTGTGTTTGGGGGAGGGTTTGGGTCTGAAAGGCCATCGGGTGCTCAAATCTTAATGGGCTGTTCTCTGGGAGCTTGGAAGATAGAAATGCTGAGAGCGATGTGGATAATGGAGGTGTGGCTCACGTAGTTTTGGAGGGAAGTAAAGATGATCAGGGCTGTATAAGTCATGTTTTGGGTTAAGAGTCTATGGTTCTGGTCAGCTGGGGCTGAAGGATTGGCTGTGATTAGCAAGATACCAGAACTACTCAAGTGAAACCTCATCTTTGCTGAGACAATCAATACTGGTCAGCTGTGGCTGAAGAATCATCCGTGGTTAAGAAGAGACCAGCATCATTAAGGAGAAATCTTCTGGAAAGTGTTTCCTCGGGGTCAGCACGTAGAAACTGTTGTTCAGACGGACCAAGGCTGTGCTTCATGCTTGTTTAAGAGTGTTCCAGGTGGTCCTGGTTTTGAAGGCATGAGAGGGTCATAGAGAACAGCTGAGGCTTGGCACTGGGCGAGGCCAGGGGAGGATATTGGAGCAGGCGCAGCCTCAGTTGTGTTAGAAGCCCCAGGATTGAGGAGATCACGGAGGGAAGCTGGTGCTTGGCACAATGTGGCGGGGGCAGAGTCCCTGAAGAGAGTCTGCTGGTGAGGGTGCAGCCCAGTGGCACCTGAGACCCCAGCCTTTTGGAGATGCCAGTGCCATGGGATTACCATCGAAGGACAGCAGCGGGTGTAGGAGGGGACCCAGCCTGAGCCTGTGAGGTGAGATCCGTGTTCTGTGGTTGGCAGAGCCAAAGACGTGGAACTGCGCAAGCCTAGACCGTCATGCGTGAGTCCCAGAGAGGGAACATTTCTCAGACTTTGGTTTTGCTTTGATTTCAATGTAACTGTGCCCTGGTTTTTCCCTCTTGGAGTAAGAAATTATTGAACTTATTGTTATTTTACAGGAACTCTGAATTGAGAGACTTTGGGTGTCTTGAGGAGACTGAATTTTAAAGTATTGAAAATTTAAAGGCTGTGGGACTCTTAAAGTTATGCTGTTTTTAGATTGCTATATTAATAGATGATCTTGGGGACAAATGGGAAAGGAAAGGTTGTAGTTACAGTGATGTATCTGTGTGTCAAGTTGACATGGAGTAGGTTGTCCTGGTTGTATACAAACCTGTACATAGCTGGGAAGAGGGAATCTTAACAGAGAAAATGCATCTATAAGAGTGGCCTGTAAGCCTAGTGTGGTGGTGGCACACGCTTTTGATCCCAGCATTTAGGAGGCAGAGACAGGCAGATCTCTGTGAGTTGGAGGCCAGCCTAATCTCCACATAAGTTTCAGGGCTACACAATGAAATGATGGTCTTCTTTGATTTTTTTAAGATTGGCCTATAAGCAAGTCTGTGGGTGGGAACATTTTCTTGATTAATGATTGATGTGGGAGAGCCTAGGCTATGGGGTGAGGCTTCCCTGGACAAGTGGTTCTGGATTGGATAGTAAAGCAGGCTGAGCAAGCCCTTGCTTTGGTTCCTGCCTTGGGTTCTCTTGATGATGGGCCCTCCCCAAGTAGCTTTGATTGGGTGTTTAACCATAGCAATGGAAACCTAACCAAGACAAGTATATGGGCCTTTGGGGTACTTGGTCCAAGCCATTATAGCCACAGGCTTATGAAGATGATAGGCTCTTGGCCACCTGCTGACCTGTGGGTGGAAACTCTTTCCCTGTTACTGTGGGGAGAGCGCGTACATGCTTGGCCAGGATGATCCAGCAGGTTTGGTGGGGTCTCCCGTGTATTATCTGTCTGCTTGCTTAGGGTTGCTTTGCATACTCGACAGTCCATGCCTACCCGGGGGACCCCCCTTCTGGATCTCTCCATATCTTTTTTGTTTATTTCCTGTGCGTCTGTGCATATGCATATGAGTGCATGTGTGTGCCACTGTGTGCGTATAGAAGCCGGAGGACCTGTAGGGGGTTCCCTCCTTCCACAGAAAGGGCTCTTGGGCTTGAACTCGGGTTGTTAGGTTTTACCCATGGGACCATCTGGCCATGACCCCCTCCTCCAGCCAGGATCTCTAAAGGCCAAGGTGAATGATCGGTTGTAGACTGACAGCTCCTGTGGTACCCAGGTCTCTTCAAATCCTGGCATTTCCCTTTCCCCTTTCATCCCAGCTGCGCCTTACCACCCCCCAGTCCCTGGGATCAGCATCCTGAGCCTCTGTGCTAGAATCTGAGGTGGGTGCCTCCCGCTGCCCACAGGGTGCTGCCACCCTTCTTCCCGTGGTTTGGGGACTCAGAGTGCCATCATGGCTCCTTGCAGGTGGCCTCCTGGCTCATGTCTGGTCATGGGTGGTGATCTCAAGGGGCTGTGTCCGTGACAAGCATGGATGGCAAGAAATGGCTTCTTCCTGCCCACCCCTCTTATCTTCTCCTGTTAAGATAAGGACCATGCATGGTATTTGTACACGGTATTATGGAGGTGGAAGAGGGAGGATTGAAAGCCTACATAGCAAAAGAAAGAAAGGAATGAAGGAAAGGAGGGAGGGAGGGAGGGAGGGAGGGAGGGGAAAGAATGAATTAAGGTGTAATTTATATACCCCAAAAGCCATTGTTAAAAATGTACAATTCTGTGGGACTAGAGAGATGGCTCAGCAGTTAAGAGCTCTTGTTGCTCTTATAGAGGACCTGAGTTCGATTCCCAGCACCTACGTGGTTTCTCACAACCATCTGTAACTCCTAGGCACTCACGTGGTCCTACATTCAAATGCATAAAGTAAATCATAATGTTTTTAGAGGAATGATTCTGTCATTTTTAGTATTCGCACGAAGTTGAACACAAACTGATACTGTCTGATTTCACAACACGTCCATTACCCCAAGAAAGAACTCTTAGAGGTAGTAGCAGTCACTCCCCAGTCTCTCTTGCCCTAGGCCTGCAAACCCATCACATACGTTTTGTTTCTACGGATATGCCAACTTTGGCCATTGCAGGTTAATAGAGCCATCAAACATGTGGCCTTTTGTGTCCGGCTTCTTTTATTGAATATGCTTTGGTGCTTCTTGTGTGCACATAATGCCAAATGAAATGGTGCTCAGTGCCTTTACATGGCACTGTGATATTCCACTGCAGAGAGATATATAGTACATATACTATAGATACATCATATATATATATATATATATATATATATATATATATATATATATATTTTATATATAAAACTTTCTCTCCTTTGGTTTGTGTATCTGCTGATGAACATTTTGGTTATTTGCACTTTGGGTCACTATGAATACTATTGCTGGGGACATTTGCTTGCACATCTCTGTGTGGACACAGGTTTCATTTCTCCTAAGTATGTGGTGAAATTCAGTTTCCTAGAGTGTGGTCCAGGTAGGCGGACGGGAGGTGACCTTTGAGGTCATTGGCTGCCTTCAAGCCTCAGTCTGTGGGATTATAAGTGCAGCAGGCCCTTCTACACAATGCTGAGAAACAAAGCCAGACCTTAGCCACCCCCAGCCAGGGGAGCCCAAACAGTTTAGTCAGGAGCCATTCAAGGTCAGTCGAAAGGGCTCCTGGTTCCAAAGAAAGCACCCAAATCCCAAAGGCTTTCAGAGCATCTAACCTATCCTGCCTGGAAGGCTGATAGAATTTCTGGAAGTAGGGCAGCCTTTTTGTGACTATGAGGCTGAAGCTCCTGGATCCCCACCAGCAAAACAAATAAACAAACGAGGCCTTTGATGGCCTCTTGAACTCTGATGAGCTCTGGAGCCTTGGTCTCTGTTGTTTGTAGTGTAACGGAGAGGAAGCCCTTTGTGTCTGAGCCGCTATTTGTAACCAAATGTGTTCTTCATGGATCAGATGCCCAACACAGGATGTTTCATTTCCAAGTCCCCAGATAGGTCACTGCTGGGCACATATCATGGCAGGCTTGGGAGACTCTCTGGTCCTTTCTCCCTGTTACTTCCCCCCACTAAGTAGGCTACTCTATCTGCTGATCACCAGGATGCGGGGTTCTCCTAGAGGGACATAAAGGACGTTGGTAATTACCATTTCACTGCTCTGTGTGTTCATGCTTGCTGTTCCTTCTGCTGGGAACCCTGTTCCACCCCCCCCCCACCCCCATCTGCATGCGGCAGTTAGCTACCCATCCTACAAGTGCTGTGCTGAGGAATGCCTCAGTGGGCAAGATCACTTGCTCAGGGACCCGAGTTTGAATACCAGCAAAGCCAGGCATGGCCTGTACCTCCAGGGCTGGAGGTGGGGCCGACACAGGGATCTCAGGAAACTAGCTGGCTGCCAGGTTCAGTGAGAGACCCTGACTCGAGAGAATAAGGCCACGTGTGATGGAGCGGGACACCAGACCTCTCTGGCCTCTGCGTGAATGGGTGTGTGCATCCGAGCACACACATTCTAATACACCACAATTGCAGACGCACATGCACACAGATGCAAATGTAATAAATGCCAACACCACAGGCGATGCCATCCTCTACTTCCTGGGGTGTCCTGTGTAGCTTGTCATCAATGTGGTGGAGTGGCATTTTCTAAAGAGATTGTCTTTCTTCCCAGCTGATGGAGTCCCCAGAGAGCAGGGCCCAAGCAGGCCCTGTTCTGTCTTCTCTCTGCATCTAGTCTTGCCCAGGCCTCCATTCGGCCTGGGATGGATGGAGCTGAGACAGAGGGAGGCTGAGAATGTTGTAGATGTTGATGTGTCGGTGTGTGCAAATACACACACACACACACACACACACACACACACACACACACACACCTGCTGCCATGTGCTGTGTACTCTGAAGTGCCCTGCTTTAGCAGACATGAGCTACACAGCAGTGACAGAGTTCATTGTCTGGGCTTCATGTGCACTAGCTTGGGCAATGATGCCTGTTCATCACACAAACGAGGAGTGCCCTACTGCATGCCTAGGCTCCTTCCAGGCCTTTGGCTCACACCAGTGGGAAAGCATCCCTCTCCTCTCTGAGCTACGCTGTGGCTCCTTCAGAGACACCTTGGGCGTTTGCTCCTGTCTTCGTATCTTTCATTTCTCAGTAGGATCCAAGAACACGGTCTAAAGGATGCGAGTTGGCTTTGTGGGGAAAGATGCCGGCCACCAAGCCTGAAGACCTGAGTTCAAACTCCAGGACCCACATGGTGGAGGAGGAGAACTGATTCCTGCAAGTTGTCACCCGAGTTCCACATGCGTGCCATAGCATGTGCGCAAGCACACTCATGCAATAAATAACATGTGCAATAAATAAATCAATAAAATAAATATATATATTTACCCCCCAAAGGGTGAACTTCAGCAAACTAATGGCCTTGTCATCTCAGGAAAAGGAAAGAATACTGAACAAAATGTACAAGTCCAGGGAGAAATCCCATTGTGTACATCACAGCCTTTGAGAAGGACTAGCTGTGTCTTGCTGGTTTGGGGGGGTGGGGGTGCGGTGTCTGTGCTGTGGATTCACTGGCCTTGTCTTTAGGGGTGAAACCTAAAGATGTTGTTATGTAAAAGCCAATTAAAATAAATTAAATGCAAATACTGATTCATTGTTATGTTAATTTTGAGCCCTGGATCAATCAGAGGCTGTGGAAATGCCAAAGTTGTTAAGGCTGTGGTTGCCATGGTGACCGTGCTGCACCGGAGATAGGGGCCCTGTGCCGAGTCCTCCTGGGGGATTGTTGTCTGCTGACCTCTGCAGGGCAGGGTAGGGCAGGGCTCTGTGATTTGGCCTGGGGGTCAGGGGACCTTGTGAACATGATCTCAAGACTCAGTTCATCTTGAACTACCTATTGGTTGGGAGAGAAAAGTCACACCCTTTCTGCCTCGGTCTCCTTGATTTAGCTGCCCCGCAGTTTGCGTGCTGGCAGCCATTTAATGCTTCTTTAAAAATCGCTGTGTTTATTAGTTCTGAGTGTACCCCCTAAAGTTCTCAGCTCCGATGAGGGGCAGGTACAGACCCGGCCATCTTGTCCAGCTACCTTTGACAGTGGCAGTGTCTCTGTTCTGTGGTCCGAGGGCAGATCACTACCAGAGGTGGCTGTCTCTGTGGGCCTTGCTGGCTTTTGACTCTGAACACCCCTTGCCAAGCATGAGGACCTGAGTTTGATTTCCAGAACCCAAGTAAAAAAGCTGGACATGGTGGCATGTGTTAAAACCCCAGCCCTGAGAGGATGAGACAGGTAGACAGACCCTCTGGCCCTGGTTACAAGCCAGCTCAGCCACGCAGTGAGTTCCAGGCCAGCAAAAGACCCTGTCTCACAAAACAGTGGACGGTGCCCGAGGAATGACTCCTGGGGTTGACCTGTGACCCTTCCACATGCACAACCAGTACATGCACATGCATGTGCACCTGCACGCTCGTGAATACACACATGCACACACCACAAAAATATTGGGGTTCAGAAGGTGACTTGTCTCTATTTCCTGAACTTCAGGGTGGTAGTGCCAGCATAGACCTGGGGTCCCAGGATTCGGAAGGCAGCTATGCCCGCCGCCATACCACTATACCTAATGCTATACCGCTAACGCACACGGTCCCCTATTCTTCAGGTCCCTAGGGGCTTTTCCCAGCATCCACTTCTGCGGGAGCCATTCAGAGTGAGTCTGTGGAGATGTTCCCGTTATGATCACATAGACTGGCTTTGCATGGAGCAGTGCTGGACCCAGGGCTATTTGATGTGTTTGAGGGAGTGGGTTTGCTGTGGCTTCCTGCCACGGCCTGTGACTTTAAGATGCCAGGCTCACAGCTGCAAGCCCATATTAGACACCTGCCTGGGGTGCACCTGCTCCCAGCCTTTATCAGAGTCCTGCCTTTCCTGTCTCAGCCGGGGCGGATTAGTGCCACGGTTAGCTGGCATTGGCTCCGCTAACTGGTTGTGTGAAACTGGCCTGGCCTTTGCCCACGACGCTCTGTGAGGGCAGTTGGGAAAGGAAACAGCTGTTGGGACCTTTAAATTGTGTGGGAAATAGACGGTCGTACTGACATCTGTACAGTGTCTGACCCGTGGCCTGCAGCGCGGCTGTCTGCCAGGGCCCCGATACTGTAGGATGGTGGCCACCAGAGTCCTGGGCCGTGTCCCCCATACACAGCGGCCAGAATCCATTTCAGGGCCCACCTGAGACTCCATCTGGACAGAATAAAACTGGGAGAGTACCCAGCCTGGCTGGGGGCTGTCAGAGTTAGTTAACAAAGCTGTGTTTCCTTTGAGTTTCTCCTCCACAGAGGTGTATTGGCGGCGGTGGTAGGGCTCTTCCTACTCAAAGGCAATGGCCAAGAGGCTATGATCAGGTGTGCCCAGCTTGCCTGGTAGAAGGTAGGAGGTGGCTTCGGTGTGTGTGAAAGGAGACTGGCATGCCACCCTTGGGTTGTGACAGTAGATGGTGGGTCCTGCTTTGAAAAATCTTGCTGGCCCCTCTTTGAAGATGGAGTTAGGAACAAGGCTGGAATTAGCTACCTGGGTGTTTATGCTGGCCTGCCTTCATCCATATTGGTGCCGTGATCTTAACCCTCACCTGTGAAGGCAGGTGTGCTGGCTAGTTTTATGTCAACTTGACACAAGTTAAAGTCACCTGAGAGAAGGGGACCTCAAGTGAGAAAATGCCTCCTTAAGATCAGGCTGGAAACAAGTCTGTAAAGAATTTTCTTAATTAGTAATCCGTCGGGGAGGGCCCAGCCCATGGTGGGTGGTGCCATCCCTGGGCTGGTGGTCCTGGGTTCTGTAAGAAAGCAGGCTGAGCAAGCCATGGGGAGCAAGCCAGTAAGCAGCACCCCTCCATGGCCTCTGCATCAGCTCCTGCCTCCAGGTTCCTGCCCTGTTTGGGTTCCTGTCCTGACTTCCTTTGATGATGAACTGTGATGTGGAAACATGAGCTGAATAAAAACCCTTTCCTCCCCAAGTTGCTTTGGTCATGGTGTTTCATCACAGCAATAGGAACCCTGACTAAGACAGTAGGTGAGGCCATCCTGGCCAGTGCTCCAGGTTAGGGTAACAGAAAGTCTAGTTGAAGCCGGCCTCCTGCCTGCCTACCCACCGAGTCCTAGCACAGAAGGGGGTTCCATTCAACCTCTCTAGCACTTGTTTTTCCCTCTCTACAGCCTTAGTGAGGAAATAACGCTCTTGTGATTTCTCTTGTTGGGCAGAATTTAGACCGTGTGCCCCCCCACCCCCACCCCACCAACCCTGTGCATTAGAATTGGCCAGGACTTGCTAACAGATGCCCGAGGCTCCTAGCATGGGCGGCTGGCCGTCACAGCCCCTCCTCCCATGCCCACCCTGAATCCCAGGGAGTTGGACAGCCGCCATTCGCCAGATACACACCCTTCCTTTCCAGCCCCCAGCTTTTGGTCAGGTTCACTTCATGCCCTTCTTCACAGAGAGAGTGCCTCTGCCTAGGCGGGTCCCCCCACCCCCACCCCCACCCCCACCCCGAGCCTGTGGCTCCTCCCCTGTAGTGGGAGGGAGGGAAGTACAAGTACCTCTTTGCAGCATTGGCCCATTCTGTGCCCTCCCCACCCCCCCCACCCCCGGACCTCACACTCTGTCCAATGTGCAGCACACTTAGAAGCCAGCCTCACCTGCCATTCCTGTGACGTGACGCCAGAGCTAAGCTGAGGAATGCTTTGCATTGTTCAGCTGGAGCGAAATGGTTCCAAATGTGCATTCCACAGCGCTTAGTCCTGCCAGGGCAGAATTGGCAGAGTCATTCCTGGGGTCACTTGCTCTCTGGGGTGACCTGTGGGAGGGGCAGGTACTTCTCTCTGGTCCTGCCGAGTGGAGAGTGTGCTGGCATTGGACCTTTCTTCTTGGCTTCCTGAGTTTCCGGTCAAGATCCACCTTTGAGCCTCAGTTTCCCCAGTGTCTGAGTCATATTGACTTGCTTAGATTGTTGTGGGGGGGCGGTGAGTCTGTGAGCTTTTTCTTGTCACGCTCATGTGAGTTTCTTATTTCAGCAACACTGGAGAGGGGTGGGTTTGTTTTTCTATTTTATTTTATTTTTATTTTTAAGCCCAGGACAGGAGCCGGTTTGTCAGAGTCATCTGTGGGTGTTGGTAGCTTACCTTCAGCAGGACTTGAATTTGGCCAACAGCCCTGGCTTATTCCGTGGAGAATGGAGTTATTTAGAACCAAACTGTGGGGGACTTACTTCTCTGGGAAGCATTTGCTGCAGACGGTGCTAACGTTAATGACTTACTATATATGTCTTCACAAGTGGGTGATTTATGGCTAATGCCAGACCCATAACTTTTCATTTCCCGAAGCTTCATTTATAATGGTCCGTTAGATTTAGGAAGTGTGAAGGACTGGAGGTGAGGTCATTTCTGCCCGTGATGGGGTTTTGGAACAGGACTGCTGTGGGGAGAGCCGGTCCTGTGGGACATTGAGGGGTAGTCACAGGAGATATCACTTCGGGAATGGTCCACAGCGGGCAGGTGGTGGCCAGACCCCTATTTAATGGAGAAGGACACAGAGGCCCAGGGAGGTGAAATGACTTGTCAGGGTTAACAGCTCCCAGGTGACAGGACTGTGGTGACTGTGGTGCCTGTGCCCCGCAGTCTGGAAGGGTTCTTCATGCAGGGCAGCTGTGATGTTTGTTTCCAGCATGACGGCTTCTTCCACGTGCCAGCTTGACTGGGCTAAGGGATATCTAGGTAGCTAGTAAAGTGTTACTCCTGTGTGTTGTTGGAAGAGAGCATCATGGGAGCCAGTAGACAGAACAAAGGCAATGTATCAATAGATCAATAATGGATCAATAGATCAATAATGGATCAATAGATCAATAATGGATCAATAGATGCCCACCCCCCAGTGTAGGTAAGTATGGTGTAGTCCCTTGAGGGTCTGAGTGGACACACCCAATCTATTGGTTATTTTTCTTATTGATATGACAAAATAATTTACAAAAGGGTTTACTTGGGCTCCTAGTTTGAGGGTACAATCCATCATGGTGGGGAAGTCAGGACCTTGAATCCACTGGTCACATTGCATCCAATCAGGAAGCAGAAAGAGAATCACAGATTGGGGGCTGGTGTTCAGCTCGCTTTCTACTTTTTTTTTTTTTTCTTTCTGGAGCTGAGGACCGAACCAAGGGCCTTGCATTTGCTAGGCAAGCGCTCTACCACTGAGCTAAATCCCCAACCTGCTTTCAACTTTTTGTTCAGCTCTGTATTCCAGCCAATGGGATGACATTGCCCACATTCCGGGTGGGTCTCCCCATCTCGCTGTAGCCTCTCTGGAAACGCCCTCACAGATACACCCCGAGTATACAACCAGTCTCCATGGTGATTCTCAGTCCAGTTCAGTTGACAATGGAGATTAATCATCACCCAGGAGGGAGTGTGGGCCCCATCGCTCATCTCTGGACACCAAGCTCCTGGTTCTTGAGCCTTTGAACTTGAGTAGAATCCCCACCAACTGGTTCCCCTGAGCTCCAGCATGCAAGCAGCAGGTTGTGGGACCTCCCAACCTCCAGAGCCGTGAGGGCCGGTCCCTCGTCATCTTGCTGTAGGTCTCTGTGTCCTGCAGGCTCTGACTCCTTGGAGAACTTCACCATCACGGCAGGATTTCAGTTACTTCCCTACCCGAACATCCTCCATTTAGGTCATGAGACGGGGGAAGTGTTTTGGGGGACCCAATTATGAAAATTAAGTGGCTTCCTGTAGTCTTGGGGCTCAGGACTTGGACATATGGGTTTTGGGGAGCACAGCTCAGCCTATGACACATGGAAGTGATGGTTACCTAAATAGGCAGCAGCCAGCACTAACCCTGGAGAAGGGGGCAGTTTTTCTCAGGGCTCCTTTGGATACCAGTCTTGTTCTCTCTAGGAATGAGCTCCCACCTCTGTTGCCTGTGAAGACAGTTTTCTCCAAGCGCAGGATCTGCCTGTCTCTGTGTGTGGAAATGCAGTCAGTCCCCAGACCACGCCTGGGGTTGCCAGCCAGTAGCTGCTGGTGACTGAGCAGTTCACACCCTTACTGTAGACTCTCAGCCCACCACCCGGGGAGTGTCTCCTCCACAGGTCCTGGAAACTCCCCTCTTCCCTCGCTGTCACAGCTCATTTTCTTCTCTCAGGACAAGGGCTGTCCCCCCTCTCTCCTGTTGGCTCCAGCGCTGTGCTCCAGCTCTGTGTGAGGCACACAGCCCTCAGAATGCTCTTTGGAGACTTGCCTGCAGACTGCAAAGTGCAGTCCCCCTGTGGGCCTGGCTGGCATCCCTGCGCTACTTGGGCTCCTGGCCACTTTCCCAGGAGTCCCGGCTGCCTGCTGTTAGCTGAACACGCAGCCTCCTGGCATCGGGAGCTTTGCATCTGCCCTCTGATCTTGGAGATTTTGTTTTCCTCTTCTACCCTATGGCCCACCCTTCTTCAGATAAAAGGGATACCTTCTCCAAGCACAGGGCTGGATTCTTTCTTCTGTGTTCCAAACCTGGAGACCCTGAGACGTCCTAGCTGGTAGGAGAGAAGAGGTCAGTGGGGTTCTTGGGGGTGGGAGACGCACTCTTGGGCGGGGGCTTTCCCTTGGAAGCAGTAGCAGCCAGGCCCTAGGATGGCTCAGCTGGAAGCAGGCCCCTTTCCGTGTGTACATCAGTCCGGGTGTTCTGTCTCTGGTCTGGGTGGTTCATTTGCCTCTGCTGGGGCTCCAGCATGCTCCTCAGCTCCCTCTCTCCTCCTGAGGAATTCTTTTCCAGTCTTCTATGAACCTGGAAATGTGACCAGGGGCAGGGTTATCACACTGACTGTCAGCCCCCAGCTGAGCTGGCTGTCCCTGCTGGGCTCTGGCAGGGCTGGGTAGGGGACCCTCATGCCCACCCCCACCCCCACCCCCACCGCCGGTACCATTTCACACCGTTGGATCTGCTGTGCGTGCGCATCCCTGGACTGCGGGCCCCTGAAGCTCTGCTTTCACTCAGGCTTGTGAGAGGCTTATACTGAAGGAGTTGCTGTTTTTTCCAGCTGCTCTGAAGAGGGGCTGCTGAGTCTGCAGAGGACCAGAGCCTTTGAGTGGGCTCATTTGGCTCTGCCCCTCCTGCAAGCCCGAGTGTGTGCTTTATTCATGTTCTGGAAAGGTTTAATTATACAATCCTTAGCCCAAACTGGGGATGTAACTCAGCTGGTAGAAAGCCTGCCTGGCATGCCCGGAGCCCTGCATTTCATCTTCAGTACCATATATAAAGCTGGTTGTGGTGGTGCGTGTCTGTAGTCACATCCCAGCACTTAGAGGTAGAGGCAGGAGGATGTTCAAGGTTAGCCCTGGTTACGTAGAGACTTCAGGGATAGCCTGGGCTGTATGAGCTCCTGTCTCTTTGGAAACAAATAAAGCCTTATTTTAAGTTGTAGAGCACTAAGCAGGACAATCTCTGGACCCTTCTACCTCTCGCCCGTTGTTCCTGCATCCACCCTTCTATACTGTCAGCTGTTCCCAAGAGGTCATAGGTCAGGCTGGGGGGTGGCCTTGGGTCTGTGAAAACCCTGAGGGCCACGTGAGATACGGTCAACAAGCAAAGCACCTGGTATGTGGGAAGGGCCTGTGACAGGGAGACTAGCATTTGTCCCTTGCATCACCTCCCTACATGCCCCAGACAGAAGACACTCTGTAGAGGGGCAGGCAAGAGCCACACTCCTGCTTCGGGGCACTGGGCTGCCACGATCCCTGCCCCCCCCCCATCTTCAGCCTTGTGGATAAGGACCATCCTAAGAGGGGGTGAACATGGCTTTGGGGAAGAGTAATAATACATGGGTCCACCCTCAAGCTACGTGGAGGTGGCAGACGCTGGGAACAGGGTGCTGCCGTGTTCCCTGGTCACCAGGAAGGACACCAGTAAGAAGCTTATGACGTTTCCATCCCACTGACAAGACCTGAGGTAAACTGAGCCCAACGCCAGGTGAGCAGCCTCCCCAACAGGCTGGATTCAGAAGCAGTTTAGTAAGGGCGTTTACCTTGTCATGCTTTTGTAGGTCAGGCGCAGGGTCCCTCAACCACACACGCCAAAGCAGAACTGACATTCTGCGGACTTAGCGCTGGGCCTGCTTACCAACCCGGCTGCCCTTCCTGTCTCTGTAGGTGATGGTGACACAGAGGTTCCCAGAGGGGAAGTGACGCCGCTGAGGTCACACTGAGTTAGGGCAGAGCGGAGACCGTAGCCTCCAATACCTGCCTGCTTTCCTTACCCGGCCTCCCTTTTTCTTCCAGGAATGGACTGTTTGCTTCTGTTGAAATGGCACTAGATGAGACCCGTGTCCTCAGCCCTGTGTCTACCCAGGAGGTGGCTTATGTTCTTGGAGGCCTCTCTCTCCTCTAGCTGCTGCCCCATGCCTAGCCCTTAGTGTTTCTCAACAAGACCATGTTGTCGTGCCCCCCCCCCAACTAAGCTTACTAAGTTTCTGTCTGCAGGGGGTATGGGTCAAGGATGAGGCTGGCCCTTCAACTCCTAAGCCAGGTTTTTGTCTCAAGGAAAGATGGTCTGCTACTTAACACCTCAAGAAAGACATTATCCAGACAACTTCAGTAGGGGTCATTGCCGCTGTACCAGAGAGAGGATGGGGGTGTGTGACTTCTAATACAAGGAAGATATGGGCTGGGTGGAGGGTGGTGAGGGAGAGAGGGAGTGAGGGAGAGAGACAGAAAGAGATAGGTGATAGAGGGATAGATTAGATAGATATATAGATACGTAGATGATATATATATATATAGATACATAGATACATAGATGATATATATAGATACATAGATGATAGATACATAGATACATAGATGATATATATATGTAGATACATAGATGATAGATAGATACATAGATGATAGATAGATACATAGATGATAGATAGATACATAGATAGACAGACAGACAGACAGACAGACAAAGGTGCTCGCTAGATGGGAAATGCCTGAGGGGAGACATCAGTGGTAGAGGATTTGAACCCAGAGTTGGGGATGAGGGATGAGGAATTTGATTGAATGTCAGTGGTCATCAGAAAGAGTGGGGACGTGTTGTTCAGCCCATTTGGCAGGTTTCTTGCTAGACCTACCCAGGCTAGCAGGCCAGAGTTGGTGGGGTGGAGTAGGTTATGGCCAAGCCAGTGGGAGCTCAGATAAGCCTGGTGTGGCCAAGGAGGGCATCTCAGCTGGGGCTGTGCGGGAGATTGCAGGGTCACAGGCGAAGGGGTTCCTGGGACACTGGGCTGGGCCAGGCCTGAGCCCTCCTGCAAGAGGCCCACCCTGCTCTTGGCCTCTGTCCTTCCTCTTACCTCAGCCTTCTGAACATTGTGAATGATAGACAGAATCTTCTCGTTTGGGAATGGATTGAGTCCTCTGTGATGAAACTCACCACTCCGGAGGGTTGGACTGAAAAGAAAGTGGCCGAAAGTAATTGTAGGAACTTTCTACCTGAGCGCAGGGATGGAGTTTAATGTCTTTCTGACCCCTGGCCCTGTTGGCCAACGTTGCAGGTCAAGGGAGCTGGTGCTGGAGCATGGCTTCTCACACCTGCCCACACAGCTAGGTCAGGGACTTCCTGTTCGTCACCTGGCCACACACCCAGAGTGGGAGCTTCCTGTGTCCAGTGTCCTCACTGCTCAAGGCTCAGGATCTCACCTCTGCCCCAGCTGTCCTGTTGGAGCTGGGATTCCTTGGTCCTCACCGTCAAAGCCCATGTGTTCTGGCGGTCAACTGTGGTCATTTTGGTTTTTATTTTATTTTATTTATTTTGGCACAGTGTGTCTTAACTGTGTAGCTCTGACTGGCCTGGAACTTACTATGTACATAGACCATGCTAGCCTTGAACTCACAGAGGTCTGCCTGCCTCTTCTTCCCTAGTTCTGGGATGAAAAGTTGTTCGCCACTACCTCAGCCTTCGTTTTGATTTTTGAAAAAAAAAATTTAATTCAGTTTTTACACACAAATTTTGGTTAGACTAGAACATGCAGAAAAGCATATTTAAAAAAAAAAATGGAGCCCTGACAACCTGAGTTTGGTCCCTGGGATACACATGGCAGAAAGAACTCCTACACGTTGTCGTCTGACTTCACACATGTGTTTTGGTGTGCACCCCCACACACATATACGTGTACACACACCATACACGTATATTATACATGTACACACACCACACACACATATACATGTACACACACCACACACACATATACATGTACACACACCACACACACATATACATGTGCACACACCACACACACATATACATGTGCACACTCCACACACATACATGTGCACACACCACACACACATATACATGTACACACACCACACACACATATACATGTACACACACCACACACACATATACATGTACACACTCCACACACATATACATGTACACACACCACACACACATATACATGTACACACTCCACACACATATATACATGTACACACCCCACACACATATATACATGTACACACCCCACACACACATATACATGTACACACACACACATATACATGTACACACACCACACACACATATACATGTACACACACCACACACACATATACATGTACACACACCACACACACATATACATGTACACACTCCACACACATATACATGTACACACACCACACACACATATACATGTACACACACCACACACACATATACATGTACACACTCCGCACACAAATACAGTTTTGACAAGTCCTCACAGTTATCCCAGTACAACTTAGTTAGCATGCTGTGGCGCCTCTCTCCATTTGTTTCTGTTCGTTTAAGGAGTTCTACTGTCTGGAAGCAGAGCACACAGGCCAGCGGCCTCCAGTGGCTCCCAGCTCTGAGGGAGGAAAACCATTTCATTCTCATCCAGCCTCCGTGGACACCTGAACATATGTGTAAACAAGCGTGTGTGTGCGCGTGCGTGCCCAAACCAGAGCCTACTTGCGCTTTATTCTGGTTGAATGTCCTGTGGAGACCAGGACTGTCCGCAGAGCACACTCCCTGCCTCACTCTTGACTTCTCCAGCACGCCCTGTGCCCAGGAGCAGCGAGGGTCACGTCCACGTGAGTTTTTGTCTCCTCTCCGCACGTGTGCAGAACCTTACGGGACACGCGGTGTCTGTGCGTTAGAAGTAACTGTGTACCACCATGCCCGTCAGTTGGTCTTGCCTGGACAGAGCACTCCGTGGTGTTTTATGTCTTGTCAGTGTTGACACTGCAGTCCAGGGTTCTGGGGCTGGAGGGTGGTGGTCCACAACGCTTTGCAAGCATCGTTTCCCTTCTCTCCTGTCCTGTGCAGTGGGGTTGGTTCAGTCGCTGTGAGGAGCATTTGATGCTCATGCGTGCAGGAGGCTGCCTCCCTCTGCATCCCGATGTCTGCACCCTTGTGTGCTCCCCACCCTGGTGTGGCCTGGCCTTGATGGTTTGAGTCTAGAAAGTAAACTACAGTGGGTAATAGGAGATCACTGACACTAGGGTCTAAGGCTGGGGCCACCATGCTGGGTCTTTACTTTTTTTATTTTTATTTATTTATTTTTTTGTTTCTTTGCAACACTGGGGGTGGAGCCCAGGACCTCATGCATGCCCAGGGCAAGGTCTCTCTAATTGAGCTATGCCTTCAGCTCCTCTCCTCTCACTCTCTCTGGGATCACTTACCCTGGAGGAAGCCAAATGCCGTGTGGAAGACTCATGAAGAGGCCCTGCCTGTGGGAGGACTGAGCCTGCCAGGAAGCTTGCAAGTCCATCACCGCCCGTCACAGGATGACCCCGTTGGTGGTGTTAGAGCAAACCTCTGACCCTGCCCCCTCCCTATGGGGCTATGATTCCAGGGTCTCCCGAAAAGCTCCAGGTGCAGGCAGGTCCTCAGGAAGGCCCTGGCTGTGTCCCCACAGCACCTTGGGGGCTGCCCTCTGAGGACCATTGGCTTGCAGCCGAACGGCTTAATCTGTATTAAGGTATTGCTGACCATCTTTGGGCTCGGGGAACAGATTTACTATTTTTAGCAGGGAGTGTGATAAATCCTGTTAGTCTACACAGTGGAAGAGAGGGCTTGTTTGCTGCAAAGTGTGGTTTAAAAAATATATCATGGCTGTTCTACAGGACTCCACCCATGTCACCCCACTGACGGGAGATGTCCCAAGCAGACAAAGGTGGACAGTTGGAATTTCTGTCCAAATGCTGAAACACTTGGACCCGACTACTTAATTCATGTTCCCTCCTGGGACCCTGGGGAGCTTCAAATCTCTGATTTTGGGTTCAGAAGGGAAACTGAGGCAAGAATAGTGTAGCCTGGGCTTTCCTGTGTAGGCTCATCTTTGTGAGTCTCATCTCTAACGTACCGTTCTTCCTGCTCGCGTTACATGGCTGCCGTAAGAACTTTAGGGACATCATAGCAACACAGCATAAGCTCTAAATGCTGTGTGTATCACCCGTAGGACAGACAATAACAAGTGTCAGCGGAGATGTGGAGTCATTAGTACCTTTGTACCTTGCTGGAGGGAGTGAGACACCATGCAGCGTGAGTGAGAGGCAGTGGTGGTTCCTCAAATGACTGCACACAGACGTGACAGATGGCTATGTGATTCTACTTCCAGGCATGTACCCCAGACAGTAGCATGTGCCCATAAAAGCATGGATGTTCATAGCAGCCTTATTCCTAGTAGCCCCCCAAATAGAAACAGCCCAGATGCCCATCAGCTGTTAAATGGGTAAACAAAATGCAGTAGATCCATACAGTGGAATATTATACATCCATAAAAAAGAAAGGAGACACTGACGTATGCTTCCGCATGAAGGAAACTTGTAGATATTGTACTCAGTGAAAGAAACCAGACACAGAAGAGGGCATATTGTGTTACTTAAGTGAAATTTCTAGAATACGCAAATCTAAAGGAACCAAAATTAGATCATATTTTTGAGGTGGGGAGGAGGGGACCAGAAGTGACTGCTGATCTTCTTTTTGAGGTGATAAAAAACATTCCTGGAATTAGATCGCTGCGATAGCATACCACCCAGTGAGTCAGCTGGAAACCGTAGCGTTGGATAGCAGGGCTGGGTAGAGAACAAAGCACTTGTAGGACCACAAGAACTGTGGTTCGGATCTTCACATAGAGGCTGGGCAGATGCTCACCTTCAACCCAGAACTCGGGCCAGCCACAGGAGAGCGCTCCCCAGGGCAAGTCGGGCAGCTGGGCCTGCCGAATGGGTGAGCTCCAGGCTCAACCCTGCCTCCGGGAATAAGGTGGAGAGTGATCGAGGACTTTGGGCCTCCGGACGTACACAACACACACACACACACACACACACACACACACACACACACACACACACAGGAGGAGGAGGAGGAGGCAGGGCACAGGAGCAGGCCACACTGGCAGCAGCACCACCACAACTGTGCAAATATGAGTGGACGGTATTTTGGCAGGCTATGGGGAGTCACGTGATGGAATAGGAGGTGATCTGGAGGATGTGAAAAGGGATGCAGGCGTGGCTGTTAGTGTTGCAGGATTATAAATTAGCTTGCTTGAGCTCTTTAAGCCTTGTCTTTCCCATCTGTAAAGTGGGAAAGTGTATTGCTCCCACTTTGTAGGGCTGAAGACTTTATGGGGTGATGTGTGTCTCCCTGCGCTGGTAGGTGTCACGGAGCGATGACTCCGATGATTGTCCGTTGCTCTGTGCCCAGCACTGGGTTGAGTACCAAGTGTGTGTGAGGGAGGTAAAGCAGTGTCCAGACCCCACCTGTACCCGGAGTCAATTTGCAGGACCCTCTGACACGGCGTGCTTGCAGATGTGGTCGCAGAGCTTGTCTCATTCCCATGTTCCCTACTCCAAGCTGATCAGTCAATCAGCGCTGTCTCTGTTTGATAAAGGACCAGAAAGCGGCTCCCCGGCAGAGGCAGGGGCAGCCAGAGCACAGTGGCCCCGGGGCAGGGCCGATGTTTGCTCACTGGTGCGGTGACATCAAGGAGAATGAGAGCAGGATGCTGAACACCGCCTGCATGCCTGCTCCTGGCATCGAGGATGGATTAGCTCATAGTAATTGTCCAGGCAACTCTAGGACATGCTGAAGCAGCCGTCAGTGGGGTGACGGGGTGTCAGTGACGAGCTCTTTAGAAGCACTCCCCCCGGGCCAGTGTGTGAGGGCACAGCGTTGAGATGCACTGTGACCTGGGGACAGGGCGCTGGGTGCTAAGACCCATCATCATTGCCTCCCACAGGCTTCTGTGCTGCGTCTTGAAGTCTTTACGGAGCAAAATTGTTTGGAGACAGAGTCTAACTATGTAGCTCTGGCTGGCCTGAAACTCACTACGTAGAGCAGGCTAGTCTCAGGCTCCCAGAGATCTGCTTCTGCCTCCCTCGTGCTGGGATTAAAGGTGTTTGTGTTTTAAGGGCAGTCAGGGCCTTGAGCAGGTGGTTCTCAACCTTCCTCATGCTGCAACCCGTTAGCACGGTCCCTCATGTTGTGGTGACCCCCAACCATAAGATTATTTTCATTGCTACTTCATATCTGTCATTTTGCTTCTGTTATGAATCATGAAGTAAATATTTGAGATGCAGGGTGTCTGATATGGGACCCCTGTGAACGGGTTGTTCGACCCCCCAGGTTGAGAACCGCTGGCCTAGAGGAAGCCGGGTCACACGGCAGGACTTGGTCTGTGCTTGCTCACTCTGTGCATGGCGGAGCTTAGCAACAGACCCAGCGGAGCAGTCCCTGGGGCTCCCGAGCCTCCTGAGGTGACGAACTGTTGGTCCTTCCTGCTGTTGGAGCCGAGGCTTCTGCCAGATTTTAAGATGGGAACACTGTTCTCTGTCTCATGGTGTGGGGTGTTCTCGGTTAGCTCAAATTAAGACACCTGGATGATGTTTTTCTTATTCTTCTAAAAAAAATTGTCTTTTTGCATTTGTGGTGTGTGTGTGTATGTGTGTGTGTGTCTCTGTGTGTGCGTGTGCGTGTGCATGTGTGTGTTAGGGTGATTATCGCTGTGATGAAACACCATGACCAAAAGCAACTTGGGGAGGAAAGGGTTTGGCTTACATATCCCGAACCATAGCTCACAGAGGAAGTAGGATAGGAACTCACGAAGGGCAGGAACCTGGAGGCAGGAGCTGATGCAGAGGCCATGGAGGGGTGCTGCTTATTGGTTTGCTCCCCACTGCTTGCTCAGCCGGCTTTCTTACAGAACCCAGACCACCAGCCCAGGGATGGCACCACCCACCGTGGGCTGGGCCCTTCCCACAGTAACCACCAAGAAAATACCCTACAGGTTTGCCTAAAGCTAGATCTGTGGAGACACTTTCTCAATTGAGAGTCTTTCCTCTAGGATGGCTCTAGCTTGTGTCAAGTTGACATAAAACTAGCCAGCACATCATGCGTGTGTGTGTGTGTGTGTGTGTGTGTGTGTGTGTGTGTGTGTGTGTGCCTGCCTGCCTGCGTGCATGCGTGCGTGTTTTCCCAGAGTAACATGCAGTGTCTTCCTTATCATTCTCCTCTTTACGTCGCTAATACCTGGGAAGGAAATGGGGGGTGGTTACTCTCTTGTCTCCCCTCCAAGCTCTTTCCAGAAGTCAGTCATGGAACTGTGGATGTAGTTGAACTCTTAACTAGCTGAGGTTGAACTCTTAACCAGGTGCAGAATGTCCTAGTCTCTCCGAGCCAGGTGTCCTTACACGGATAGGAGGGAACAAGTGCTCTTGGACTGATGGTCCCCAGTGTAGTGTGGGCCTCCGGCCATGGAAAATGAGGCAGGACATTGTCAACTCTGTGCTGTGACACGGACTTAAGCACAGTGTCTCCAGAACACGCTAGAGGAATGTTCCAGTCATTAATGTGCTTTGCATACAAGTGACTCAGAATGTCCCTTACCATAGCAGAGGGCGGACTCAGAGGTCAGCAGCAGCAGCAGGCACCGGCATACTCCCTGCAGATGGTAGCCCATGGGGATAGGAGGATGAGGCATGGAGGGGACTGAGCTGGGGGGCACAGGCTAGAGAGGATAGATCAGGTCTAACACAGGCCAGAGCTCTGCTCCTCCACTCTTAACTTCCTACCGTGATGGCCTTTCAGATGCTGGCTCACCGCTCAGGGCTGAGTAGGGTCCTGCATCTTGCTGCCATGCCAGGTCCTTTCCCTGTCCCCATGTTCTGTGCAGTCCCCTGACCCCTCCTGATCACACCACCCATGTCACATGAGCCTTGGCCTCGACTCCTCTGGGTTGAACCATCCGGCCTTCCCCCCCCCCCCCCCCCCCCCCCCCGTTGCAGAACATCTGTTCTAGATTCTAGATTTGGCATTGATGTGTAATAGATTTGGAATAAATTACATGGCATGGTCCAGCGAGCCAGGTTCTGTTTCATACGCCAGGTCCTGCTTCAAACAAGCTGTCCTGGGCAGTGTCTCCAACAACCCCCAGTCATGGCACAGACTTAACACTGAGTACCATAGGGTTCCCTGGGGTCAGTCACACTTGGTCGTGATGGGGGTTGGGAGCATTGGGAGGGGAGGGTGATATCTTGAAGCAGAAATTCTTCCTGACACGTGGACCCTCTCAAAGCCTCCAGGAGTAGAGTGGAAGGGTCCTTGGTTGTAAAGCATCCCCACCAGTTGCAGTTGGAAGGGGTTGTGTAGACTAGAGAAAAACAGTTGGGTCACTGCTGAGAATCGTCGAGAACTTGGCGTGGTGAGGGCTGGGTGGGGTGGGGCCTCAGGTTAGAGCCTCTGCATGGTCTGGGCAGGTCTCTCTGTTGTCAGTCAAGACTGGCGAGCCCCAGCTCCTGGACCCAGCCCAAACAAGACTTAGTCCTTGGTCTTCTTGGCTTAGCCGGTGGGAGAGGGCATGTGTAGGTGAGAAGACCCCAGAACAGAGTCACCAGCATGGGAGGAAACTCAGGGATGGGGGCTCTGGACCTCTCGGGACATCCCAGTGTTGACGTGAGAGAGGCTCAGCTGAGTGTGTTCCAGGCACAGGAACAATGTGTGCTTGGGTTCCTGGGCCTTGGGATTGGCTCAAGGCATGCCTGAAGTGCCTTTCTGTGAGTCCCATCAATCTCCGCTTGGATTTTGTTTTGTCTTCCTCCTCAGCTTTCCAAGTGAGGAGGGGAGGTACAGTTCGTTCCTACCACCATGTGAAAGTCTCTGTTACGAGACGCTGGAATCCAAGGCTGTGGCCTGGGAGTGGCGTTCGCCTCTCTTCTCAAGGTCTTCCCACCCTCCTCGTAGAGACAGCCCATGCTGTGGGAATGAAGCTTCGGAGACTGCGCTGCCTTGCCTTTGAGGTCTGGCTTGAGGTTCAGTGTGGAAATGGGTGCCTTGCCACTGTGGGCAAGAACTGCCCTCCGTGTAGTCACGAGTGTGGGGGCAGTTCTGCTTCCTGCCCCTGGCCTCTCTGTGTTCTGGAAGCCACTGAAGACCACGTGTCCCTCTGGAGGCAGCCATAGCGGAGCTGGTATCAGAATGACAGCAGTTGTGGTTGTTAAACATCCCTGTGACCCAAGTAGTTCAGGAAGCCACCCGGGGGCTGTGTGGGCTGTTGAGTTTCACTACTGGCCGTCTTAGGGTAAATCTCCACACACAGGCCTCTGCATCTGTACTTCCCTTCTGCCTGCGAGGCAGGCATCGCTCCCCTCTGCCTGGCCCTCTACAGCGAGAAGTCTTGCTCTCTTCAAAGTGGGCAGGCTGCCACAGCAAGGGGCCCCAAGTGTATAAACGGGCTGGGTTCTGCAACTTGAGAACACTTCAAACTGACTTCAACTGAAGGTGGTTTGATGCCGGGGCGCTGACTTCCTCAGGATGTTACCCCTCGGGCCGGGAACCCCACAAAGCAGGAGGACTGCCTTTCTGTAAGAGATCAGGAAGGTGTCATCTCCAGTCAAAGCCAGGACCAGTGGTGGACGGGAGGAAGGAAGAAGGGAAGTAGGGGGAGGAGGAGATGGAGGAGGACGAGTAACAGGAGAGGGAGGAGCAGGGGGAGGACGGAGAGGAGGAAGAGCAGGAAGGGGGGGTGTCTTTCCTCAAAGAAGATCTGGAGTTTGAGTGAGAATTTTAAGATTTGTTTTATTGTTTTGAGTCTGTGTCTGTGTGTGGTGTGGGTGTGTGCATTTGTGAGGGTAGGTGCTTGCAGAGGCCAGAGACATTAGATTCCCCCTAGAACTGGAGTTACAGGCAGTTGTGAGCTGCCTGATGGGGGTACCAGGAACTGAACTGGGGTCCTCTGCAAGAGCAGCGTCTTAGTGAGGGCTTCTGTTGCTGCAAAGAGACACTGTGACTGTGACAGCTCTTATAAAAGAAAACATTTAATTGGGGCTGGCTTACAGTTTCAGAGGGTCAGTCCATTGACGTCATGGCGGGAAGCAAGGCAGCGTGCAGGCCAACGTGGCATTGGAGAAGGAGCTGAGAGTTCTACGTCTTGGTCTGCAGGCAACAGGAAGTGAACTGTCACACTGGGTGTGGCTTGAGCATTTATGAGAACTCAAAGCCCACCCCCACAGTGACACACTTCCTCCTACAAAACCACACCCCCTGACAGCGCTCTCTGTGGAGGTCATTTTCTTTTCTTTTTTTTTTTTTTTTTGGTTTTTCGAGACAGGGTTTCTCTGTGTAGCTTTGCGCTTTTCCTGGGACTCACTTGGTAGTCCAGGCTGGCCTCGAACTCACAGAGATCTGCCTGGCTCTGCCTCCCGAGTGCTGGGATTAAAGGCGTGCGCCACCACCGCCCAGCCGGCCATTTTCTGTCAAACCACCACAAGCAGTAAGTGCTGCTCACCGTTGAGCCGTCGCTACAGCCCGATTTTATTTTTAAATTATATGTGCGTGCGTGTGTGCGCGCGCACATTTGAGTGCAGCACCCTCAGAGGCCAGAGGAAGACATAAGATCCCTTGGAACTGGAGTTACAGGCAGCTGTGAGCTGCCTGGGGTGTGTTCTGGGGACCTGAAGCAGGGCCTCTGCAGGAGCAGCCTGTGTTCGTAACTGCTGGCTGTCACTCTGGCTTGTCAAGGCGACCGTTTTCAAAGAAGGGGAACGTTTGCTGCCTTGCCATCTTGTCTCTCCCCTGCCTTTTGTGCCTTCCCTGCCAGAGACTCCCCTGTCCCCTTGCTCCACACAGAGACCCGTCCTGCCCCTCACAGCACTGCTCAAGTTACTTATCCGCTCTTCTCCTACCCTTTGGCTGGAAAGGCTCCTCCTCCTGCCTTGGCTTCCTTCTGGGGACAAGACAACCTGGTGGTAATTGTGAATGACGTGAAGAAGTGACAGCCCCTGCCTGTAGATGGAGAGCGGGTTTTGTAGCTTTTGCTGTCCTTACCACAGACATGCATGTGTCTAATGCTGGGTCTGCAGGGTCAGACCGGAGCGGTATCGAACTAGAGTTGAAGGGCAGACGTGAACCCCGTTCTCGCAAAGGGACTTTAGATGTCTATCTAGCGACACCTAAAACCCTCCTGCTGCGCCCTGGAGGGCTGGCCTGAGAGAGGACTGGAGCAGGAGGAAGCATGGTCCATCTGCCAGCCTGAGCATGTGGTTGGCTGTGTTCTTCCTCAGCATACGGTTCCTGTGCGAGGCTCTCCCCACCAACACCATGGTCATCTTGGAGATCTCCACTGCTCTGTTTCACGGGGACACTGAGCTGGTTCACCATAGGGAGGCTGTGTGGTGCGTCCTACAGGGAGCGTCTGCATGGAGCATCCTACATACAGCATCCTACATGGCACATCTTGTGTGGGGAATCCCACATGGGGCTCAGAGGCTATTCTCTTCTAACCCGTTGAGCTGTGGAGGACCAGGACTGAAGCTCCACCAAACACAGACCAGGCAGCAAAGCCACGTGGAGGACTGAGTGCCACCGTCACCTCTGTAGCTATGATCTCCCAGGCTCCCGTCCCTGCACAGAGCACCGGGGGGCATGGTCTTTGATGTTGACCCTAGCACAGCCATCTTGGAACAAGCTCAGCTGTCTGTGACGGAGGGGTGGTGGTAGCTCTGGACTAATTACATAACAGAGCCTGGATCTCAGGCCCCACCTGTTCAGATCGTTTGGCAGTAAGGGAGCCCAGAGTGCCACCAGGTGCCTTGGGATTAGCACAGGTCCTATTTATTCAGGAAGTGAGAAAGGGCACACATCTGCTCAGCGGAGCAAAAGCAAGCCAAGTTCCTGAAGTCGGCCAGCCATTGTCTTGGTGGAATTGTGGAATAGCTTCTTGGATGTCACTCTTTGAGGCCCTGAAATGGAGCCCTGTGCAAAGAAATGAGAAAAATGACCCCCGGCATCCACAGCCCCCACTATACCATCTGGTGGCTCAGGAATCTTTTATAATCAAATGAGTAAGGAGGCTTCTCACACTGCACATTGTGCGTGTGCTCCTCTCTCTCTCTCTCTCTCTCTCTCTCTCTCTCATTTTCTCTCTCTCTCATTTTCTCTCATGTGTGTACATGTTCATGCGTGAGCGTACACACACAACACACACACACAACACACACACACACACACACACACACACACACACACACACACACACACACACAGAAGCAACAGCCTCTGGGAATGTTTTAGAGGCTTTTCTACATACCCTGGGTACATAGATGGTATGTTTAGCCAAAGCATGAGAGATAATTTGAAAATCAATGAAAATTTGAGTCTGTGATGTCCGACTGTGTCTGGGCCTGTGTGACAGACAGCCAAAGCTTGTATGTCATGCCTTGGTGTCCTCTGGCCTTTGGGTTGGAATGGGGCTGGCACCCGCCTGGCTGTCTTTGTCCCTTTTAGGGGGAGGTGGGCCAGAAGAGTAGTTGTGGCCATCGGTAATGACAGGCTAGAAGGCCCCAAGGACATAGCGGGAGAAACTTTAACCCCGGCACGAGGTGGAGGGGTCAGACCCAGCCTGCTTCGGGCTCTTTGAAGCCCACAGGCCGGTTCAGGGCTGGCCCTGGATCCCTGGGGAGGCAGTCCCTCATCTCCAAATTTGAACATGTCTGCCTGCTTCCACCTCCACCCCTAACTGGTGCCAATTCTGTCCGCTTGGCCATTTAAGCAAAAACAAACCTCCAAGCAGCTTGGAGTCGACCCGTATCAGGAGCCAGTCAGGGTGTGAACGGGCTGTACGATTGGGCAACTGGCCAGCCAGGCTAACTGCCTCAGACTGGAACCAATAGTGTGTCTTCGGGTTGGCAAATGCTGGCGTGGAAGCCCTGGGCAGGGTTTCCACCATGCCACGAGATAAAACCAGCACCCAGTCGCTGGCCCCCCTGCTCTTCTTCTTTTCTGTTTCTATTGCAGCCTCATCCTACTCCCTAGACACCAGGCATCCTCCCTTCCCTTCTCCCTCCTTCTGGTGGGGCTCAGGACCTCTTGGAGACGGGAGAGTTTAAACACGTGTTCTCTCCCTCTCTGCACCCCACCCACCCACCTTTGGCTTGCAGAATGCTGTAAGCTGTTGTCCTCCTCATAGGAATACCCCAGCAGTAAACACTCGAAAGTCCCCCAAACTCTCGCTCACCCTTCCGGGGTGTTGCCCGTGGTAGACGCAGCTCCGGTGAGTTCAGCCTCGTGGGCGGTGGAGGTGCCACCCAGGGAAAAGGAGGATACGTGCTCCTCCTCGGGTCCGGGCCCTGGGCGAATGTCCTTCAGGACTTGCTTATCGGTTCCCTTGTCTTGTCAACACTGCTGTAGACAGTGGGCCCGGTAGAACTTCCTTCCACAGGAATCCCATAGTGGTGATGTAAGTGGGGCCCCGGAAGGCTTTTTCCTGAGCTGGTGAATCACAAGGATGTCAGGAGTGAAATGTGCCTCTCTTTGCTTCACAGTGGTCCCCATGACATTACCCCCATCCCAAGCTTGGGTCCCAAGTGTGGACCAAAGTGTGGTGGAGACAGTGGCAGGGAGGAGGAGGAGACTGGGTTTAAAAACTCTGTACCAGGGCCAGAGAGATGGCTAAGCAGTGAAAAGCTAGACTCACAACAAAAACTATGAAAACTCTATGTCCACTGGCTGACCAACCCTTCTTTTAAAGTGGCTTCTGTCACTCTGGGCTTCCAGGACCTGATTTGGGGAGGGGGGGTGCCATTCCCAGTGAATACCTGTTCTTTCAGGCTCCTCCAGACTCTCTGGAACCTTCGCCTGGCCCCGTCTTCCCAGGTATAATCACGTCTGCTGCTGTCTCCTCCGTCATCGGGCTTCTTATCCCACACTTAAGGGAGAAGGCTGGCAGTCCCCCAGGCCGCCTTTGTGGCATTGGTCTCCACCAGGCACCTGGCACGGAACATGGGCATGTCAGTTTAACATCTAGTCCCTAGGCTCCTCATCTCTACATTTTCAGTGATTCACACAACACAAGGCTCAGCGCAGCAGTCTGTTTCAAACATTTTAAAAAGTTGTCTTGTGGCTGGGGAAGGGAGGGACAGAATCAGGACCACCTCAGAGCCCAGCTCAGGGACGTGCTGATCGGTCACACAAGTGTGTGTTCCCTCATGCTTTGGTTCGGTTATTAGACGCCTACTGTAAGCCTAGTCTGTGCTGGGAATGGAGAAAGGAGGGCTAAGGATTAAGAGGCAGACTCATAGCCAGCGATTTTATACACTCTGGTTTCTTTTTAAAGTAATCTGGATTTTGGCCGCCTCCCAGGAAATCGGATGTGTGTGGTGTGATGTGGCTCACGCCTGTTTGGTCTAGTAGCCCAGAGTCTTTGCCAACAGCTCACTGTGAAGTTCCCAGCAGCTGGACCACAGAGGTACATGAAGGGCCTATCCAAATTTCAGGCAAATGAAGGAATCTGTTTCAGCGCTGATTAACTCCCGGTGACAGCAGCCACACCCTGGATGGATGCCTGGTCACTCTAATGTTGTTCTGTTTGTGTCTTTCCTGTGGATTTTGCTGTTACCGCACCCAGGAATTTTCTTGGCTCCCAAGATGCCGCTGGCCATGGCAATGGGTGTTTCTGAATTTCTTCCCATTATTACTGTGTCTGAATGGAATGCAAATCTTAAAAAAGAAATTTTATCATGGTTTTCCACTACTCTAAAAGTAATAACAGCCCAGGCATGGTGACTCATGTCTATAATTCTGCTGCTTGGGAGGCTGAGACAAGAAGATTGCTGTGAGTTCTAGGCCAGCCTGGCCTATAGTGTCTGACCTCCCTCCTAAAAAAAGAAAAGTACGGCCTTGGGAATATGGCTTAGTTGGTGAGTGCTTGCCTAGCATACACAAGGCCCCCTTTCAATCCCAGCCCCTTGTCTACCAGGCTTGGTGGCACACCCCTGTGATCCCAACACTTGGGAGGTGGAGGCAGGGGGACCAGAAGTTTAAAGTCTATGAAAAAAATCAGGTTGGACTTCCATTTCACGCTGTGTAAATGAATTAACTCAAAATGTTCCCCAGACCTACATACAACAGCTAAAACTAGAACACTCTTGGGAGATAAATGAACCAAGTCTTGACCTTGAGTTAGGCCATCCTTTCTTAGATAGGACTCAGAAAGAGCAGACGTCCAAAGAAAACACAGGTGAACAGCTGTGCTTCATAGGACACCATCAAGAAGGTGAGCAGAGGTCACGAAAGAGAAGGACCAGGCTGGCAAGGCTCGTGTATTCTGGACTTGAATCTGGAATATGAGAGCGCTCTTAGAGCGCAGTAGCAAAAGACCCCCACCAACAAACATGGGCAAAGGACTTTTGTCGCTGCCTTTTCTCATTGCTCTGACAAGATGTTTAGAAAAGCCACTTACAGAAGAAAGGATGGCAGCTGGAGCTTGAGGTGTCTGGTCACATTGCTCATGCAATCATGAGGGGGGTACGGGGGGAGTCCTGGTGCTCCGGTCATTTTCTCCCTTTTATTCTATCTAAAATCCTAGCCCACAGAATGGTGTTCCCCACAGTTGGGGGGAGGGGGAGGTCTTCACAGGCATGCCTCGAGGTTTGTTCTCTATGGGGTTCTAGAACCCATCAAGTTGACAATCAGTGTTAGCCATTACAGGACCCGAGAAGACGTTTCTGAAAGAGAGAGAGAGAGAGAGAGAGAGAGAGAGAGAGAGAGAGAGAGAGAGAGAGTGTGTGTGTGTGTGTGTGTGTGTGTGTGTGTGTGTGTGTCTGCTCCCACGATGTAAGACCCTGTGGGACTGAACTCGGGTTTCAGGCTTGGTGTGCTAAGCACATTTCTCTAGGGCAGGTGTGAAGTTTCTGAGGAGGGAGACTAACATGCTCTAAAATGGATTATAGTAATGACCTCACATCTCCGAAGTCACTTACGCACTTCGGACGTGTGAGCCATGAGCTGTGTGTGTGATTCCTCAGTGATTCCACACCACAATGTGACAGAGCACTCCCAAAATCAGTTTCTGGAAAGGAGGGTTAATTTTGGCTCACAGTCTGAGAGGATCCAATCCTGGCATCGTGGGGAAGGCATGGCCGTGGGGACCTGAAGCAGCTGATCATGTCGCATCCACAGTCCGGAATCGTAGAGGTGAATGCTGCTGCTAATCTCAAGGTCACCTTTTCATTCACTCTGGGGTTCCAACTAGATGAGTGGTTCTCAACCTGTGGGTCGCAACCCCTCTGGGGTCAAAAGGCCTTTTCACAGGGGTCACCTAAGACTGTCGGGAAAACACGAAAATTTACAAAATGATTCATAGCAGTATCAAAATTGCAGTTATGAAGTAGCAATGAAAATCATTTTAGGGTCGGGGGGTCAGCACAACATGAGGAACTATATTAAAGGGTCGCAGCATTAGGAAGGTTGAGAACCACTGCTCTAGATCATGGGATGGTGCAGCCCACATTCGAGGCCAGTCATCCCTCTTCAGCTAAACCTCTGGAAGTACCCTCATAGACACACGCCCTGGGCTTTGTCTCCTAGACAATACTAACCTCAGTCAGGTTGACGGTGAGGACTGACCAGCACAGGGGATTATTTAAAAGCCCCAGGACTTAGTACAGGAGCTCTGCTTCCTCTCAGCTCACACTTCAGGGGGAAGTGATTTCCCTCAGTGTCTTCCCCTCAGCCTGGCTGGGATCTTCCTTTCTCTCCTCCCAATCCCGTGGTGCCCACTCAGAAGGAACCTGGTGCCCCACACACATATCACTGCAGCGCGGCACCCCAGTCTTAGGTCTCTTCAGCTTTCCTCGTGGGCTGATTTCCCAGTGGGGCTTGTGTCTAGATCTGAACTAATTGTCCTGGAACCAGGTGACTGCATCTCCTTTAGCCATCACACCGCAGAGGCTCTGCAAGCCTGGGCAAGATCCAGGCCTGTTGGCTCCCTCTGCAGCCGCAGCCATCCCGGAAGTTCATCTGTGGGTGTCTGAGCATCAGGTGGACAGCCCCAGCAACCAGCCCAGGGTAGGAGCTGAAGGGACGGAGCTTCACCCTGTTTCCCCAGCAGGAGGGGCCTCTGGAGTCTCAGCGCTGCCCTGGTCCTCTGTCCAGATGTCAATCATCACAGCCTTCTGTGCATTATAGTGGAAAGAAATTAATCTGCTGCCCCGGCCAGCTAGGATGCTCTTTAATAGTGAATTCTGTTCCTTACACGTGAAACTAGCAGAATAGAATCATCAGGGTGGGATGGATCCTTTAGTCATTCTTGATTTGCACTGGTCAATGAGGAAGCAAACTTTGCAAGGGTGTGTTGACTGTCTGAGGAAGCAGGTTGGGCTTTGGTTGGCTGGGTTAAGCTGGGAATACCCCTCATCCCAGCACCTACCACAGGGGTAACACTGAGCACACACTTGGTAGCCTTGCTGTCCGAATGTCCAGAAGGGCCACCTCTGCCTTCTACACCCATTTCCTCGTCTCTTAAGTGGGAAGGATTTCTGTCCTGCTTGTTTTGTGGCCAGAGAGCCCACAGGTATTTCTGTGAGTTATCCTGGGCACAAGTCTTCTGCCGTTCGCTCCAGATGCTAAGGACTCTTCTGAGATTGAGTGGCTGGCTTGCCCTGGACCCCACAGAGATGGCTGTGTTCCCTATATAGATCAGGAACGGTCTCCATGCGGGCCAGGTGGGTGCTTTATTGTTGAGCTCCCCACCCCCCACCCCTGGCCCTGCTCTTCAGCAATTTTCTAGCGTTTGAGTGAGAGACAAAATACAGTGAAGGGAAAAGCAGCTAAATTAGGTTAAATTAGGTTAAAGGGCCGGGACACGCTCAGAAGGAGAGCTGCATTATGGAAAATTTAGGCCCCACAAAGCGCCCTCGGGAGTGTCTTGGAAACTGGTCCTCCTCACTCTTCTTTGGGGATGTGAGCCCCTGGCTGAGATATTACGGTACAGCACTGGGCCTCTTGTAGGGAGTGTGTGCCCTTCCCTGGGGACATGAGTCATGACACACTCACTTACCTCCAGATTGCACAGAGAGTGGGATGGTACTGATTTGTGGGTCTTTAGACAAAACATCCTCTCTCCTAGCTGGTGAGGGAACGGCTCTGCAGACATTCCAGGCAGGACTGGACTGCGAGGCCGTGGATCAGGGACTCTTCTGTCCTGCTCCTGCGCTCTCCAAGTGTATGGGAGAGTGAGCCAGGGACAGATATGCTGGGAAGAGGTGGAGGAGGAGAGAAGGGAGGAGGAGGGAGGAGGAGTGGGAGGAGGGATAGATGCAGTCCCAGCTGCAGGGGCGGCCGCAGCCCCAACTCCAGAAGTGGGTACTTGGCCTTTCTCTGCTCCCGAGAAGCAGCAATTTTGGTCCGCACACCTGGGTGGGGATCCTGAGTATCTGACTTTTATTTTAATCTCCCGCAGCCCCTAGCCCCTGCTGTTCTGTCAGGGACTGCGTGGGCCTGCCCTTCTCAACCAGCTGTGAGATTACAGGAATGCAGTGCACTTGGTTAGGCACGGCCTCCTCCAGGGACCGTCCAGGACTAAAATACCTCCCGCAGCCTGCAGCTCTGCCGGCCTTGGTGCTGTGAGACTCAGAGAGAGCCTGGTTTGCACTCCTCCCCTCCTTCCCTGTCCTTCCTCTGTGGAAGAAATGCACATCGCCCCCACACCATGTGGGCATGGCCTCAATGGGCCATCCAGCTGGCAATGGGCTCAAAGCTAACTAGTCACCGGCACCTAGGAAATGTTAACTGTCTACCAGGCTCATTCATTCATTCATTCTTCACTCACTCACTCATTTGTTTGTTTTTTAGACTCCAGCAACAACCCTATGAGACAGATGTATCTTCTGTTTTATACATAAACTGATGCCCAGCAAGGTTAAGCTACCTGCCTACATCACACAGCTCCTAAGCTACTAAACCTCACCCCTACCTGGAAGAGGAGACAGGACCCATGTGTAGGGCTCTTAAGTTCAGCCCTGAAGTGTTAGGGGCCCCAAGAGGCCAGCCTTGTATGGGAAGAGGCCACAGAGATGATCCTTGTGCTTAAAGGACCAGGGAGGTTGCTGTGAATTGAGTCTTGAAGGCACCAGCAAGAAGAAAACCTTGACGGAGGCCGGAGTGAGCCAAGATTATAGAGCATGTGTCTAGGAGGACCGCTCTGAGCTGGACACCAGTGGGGTGTCACACACACTGTCCTCTCTATAAGCCGTGACTTCCCTGATATACTACTAAGGGCCAGAGGCTCAGCAGTAGGAAATACCCATTCAGGTGTGAAAGCAGGATTTGCACCCAGGGCTGCCTGTCTTCACCGTGGTGCTCTGTCTTTCCACCCCACTAGTCTGGAGCTTCCTAGCTGGAAACAGTGTCCCTCAGCATCGGTGGAACAAAGCCACTGAGGGTCAGGTACTAAGGAGCCCTCCCCTGTGTGGGCTCCTCCTCAGCCTCTGCCCATCCACTTGCCTCTAATCCCGCTTCTGTCTTGAGATTTCCCACACCTTAGCTTTGCAGACTCCACCCTGTCCGACAGCATTGACAGCACCCTTCCTGGCCTCCGTCCCCCAAAGCCTAACTGCATGTCCATATCTGAGAAAGAGAACTAATACAGTGGTGTTTTCCAGGAATGGCTATGCACTCCCGTAGTTCCAGTCACTTAGGAGGCTGAGGCAGGAGGATTGAAACCAGTCTGAGCAATGTAGAAATCAGTCTCAATCAATCATCAATCGGTCATGGTGGCAGAGAAGAGCCGATGCTGCCCAGTCCAGGAATAATATCCTCGTATTCAAGGTCAAGGTGGAATTGGAGGGGAGACCCAGATCAGGCCAGCATTTGCGGTGACGGCCACCTGGCCAAGTTCCCAAGGCCCTGGTTTTGCTCTTTCTCATGGGCCTATTTCCCAGTGTTTCCTTATCTTGTGCCTTTTTCCGCCTTGGGAGCTGTGTGACATGTGGCCTGTGTGTCATCTGGCCGGAAGGCTATGGCAAATGCCGCTGAGCAGCCCGGAGGGATGCCGCAGGGAAGGACCCCCGAGGTTCAGCACCCTCAGAATCCTCCCTGGTTCAGACATCTGTGATGACGTGTCTCTGAAAGCATGCTTGAAAGAGCAGAGATGCCTCCATATCTTTATTAGATCACCCAGCAAGAAGCCAGTGTTCCTTGAAACATCACGATGCTTCCTTCCCGCCCCCTCCGAGGTGTCTGCAGAACAATGTTATTTACCCCCGTTTGTTTTCTCCACCTGCTGCTTAGAGAGGAAAATCAAGAGATTGTGTGTGTGTGTCGTCCCCCCCCCCCGCCCCCTTCTTCTCCCCCCTCCACTCCTCTACCCATTCCCAGCATCTTCCTGTGAAACAGCAGCCTTCTCCCGTGCAGAAAAAGGTGTGTTTCGGCAAGAGAGAGAAATTATGAAGGAACAGCTAGCTGGGAGGGCTGGAGGGGCTTAGGAAAGAGCTGTTCACTTGGGCAGGACCCTGGCTGTGGCCCCAGGCTCCTGTGGCTCCTGGAACGACTCTGAGAGGTCCTGAAGCCTCCCCCTGCCTGGAGACTCCTTTCAAGTTTCAACCTGACCCACCCTATGTGCCTTGTGGTGTAGCGTCCCCGGGTAGGGGCCTTTCTCCTTATAGGGGGAGTAGATGCTAGAAATGAGTAGATTGTGCTGGCCCCGTTTCTAGCCCGCAACACGGCCACCATTGCAGCCATTGCTGAATGCCTCTGACCTCACCTTGGTCAGTAGAAGATGAGTGTGTAGTACCAGCAGGGTGTTGAAACAGCCCTGCTTCTAAATGGAGAACAGGGGATAAGTTGATAGTGCAGCCGCCGCAGACTATCCTTGGAACTTCCTAGTAACCATGTAGTGGTCTTGTGGTAGACAGCTGTGTGCAGGTGGCATGGGGAGGTGGGCGGAGCCTCAGTGCGCCCCGGATGTGTGATTGGCGGGACTGGGTGGGTCCATCAGACAGGAAATTTTTGTTGTTGTTGTTTTTGTTTTGTTTTGTTTTTCGAATCAGGGTTTCTCTGTGTAGTTTTGGTGACTGTCCTGGATCGCGCTCTGTAGACCAGGCTGGCCTCGAACTCACAGAGATCCACCTGCCTCTGCCTCCCAAGTGCTGGGATTAAAGGTGTGTGCCACTGCTGCCCAGCTGACAGGCATTTCTTAAGTGGAGATGGAGAAGGTGAAAGGCACTGGCTTTATTCCCAGAGAAAGTGTCTTTAGGTGCCTGGCTTATGGCCTCTCTCTCTCTCGGTTTCTCTCATGTATCTAGGGGCATTCTTGGCTTACCCACCAGCAGTATGGGGCCAGCAGACACCTTCATGATGCCAGTTGGTAGGTGCTGCCCTGCGGGGGCATGCCACGGGCAGACGTGGGTCCTGCCACCATGGAGTCTACCCAGCCTGTTGGCTGGTGGCCTCCACTTCAGATTGCTACTGTTCAGGGCCAGCGAGGCTGACAGTGTATGGGGACTGCCCCAGGGCATGGTACTTTGGCACAGCATTGTGGTTCACGGCTTTCCACAGGCCTTTAATGGGTGGTCCGGTCATAGGGAGACCTTGGTGAGTGACAGAACAGGGAGATGGTGGACCTAACATGAAAACCAGCTGGCTTTCACTTTGGGTCTACCATAGGTGAGGAAGCCACCAAGGTGTGAAACCTATCCCTTCTTTCTTTGCCTGCTTTTTGTTTTGTCTGTCTTGGTTTTTGTTTTTTGTTTGGTTTGGTTTTTTTCTTGACAGAGTCTCATGTAGCCCAGGCTGGCTTTGAATTCTCTATGTAGCGCTAAGGATGGCCTTGAACTTCTGATCCACCGATCTCTCCCTCCTGAGTGCTAGGAGTACAGGCCTGGATCAGCACACCTGGTTTAGGTGGGGGTGGGGGTGGGGAGTGGGGTGAACCATGGAACGCCTCTACCAGCTGAGTTACACTCCCCTGACCTTTTCCTAGAATTTCAGTCTGTGATCATAATGGCCTTCAAATAACTAAAAGGGAGGAATTCCAGAGAAGGATCTGGAATAGTCCATCATCAGACTGGACCCATCCTGCCTTTGAACTTGAGTGAATGAGTCTTGGAGTTAGTGCTGGGACCATGGCAGGGAAGGGCCTATGACCAGTGAGGGACAAGTGCCCCAGGCCATCAGCCAGGAACTCTGGGGACAAGAAGGTGACTGCAGGCAGAACCTTGGATGCCAGAGTCCTGGTTCCCCAAGAGGCAAAGCTTCGAGTCCTTGGTGTCCTTTTCTATGGACACACACACACACACACACACACACACACACACACACACACACACACAGGATGGATGACGGGCCAGAGAAGGAAAGAATGGGGCCTTTGGGAGGGGGGGCTCCCCATCGTGCCCTGGGCTCTGGAAGTTACTAGTCTTACAGCTTCCGGTGATCATGATGGCGGTAGGGGGCTGCTCTGTGTTCAGCCCTGAACTTCCAGAACTGCCGCTCTACAGCCTGAGTGGGAACTGTCAGTGCCTTGGCTTGGCTGTAGGGGTTATATGATGATGTTTTCTCTATGGCGGGGCTTTCTGCCTCCCTCCCCAACCCAGACTCTGGAGCTGGCCTGCCGACCTCTGTTGACCAGAAGCACCATGGGGTGAGGTGGGTTGAGCCTGGGCATACTGCGGTCTGTATTAGAGAGTGTGAGTCATCGGACTCCTGAGCAGGGAGGGACTTCGGGGCCATGTGCATGTCAGGGAAACTGGTTTTCCCAGAGTCACACAGCCAGCCCTTCTGTGGTTGGTTTTTGTTTTTTAGGCTAACACGGTGTTTCTGAAGTGTACTTTGGTACGCTGGGCCTTGTACTTTTCCAGATGTCATATTGAGAGTGGCGGAGGTGTGGCCCGCCCCCCTCTGTGGTCATGTGACACCATGACAGGGAAAGTGTGTGTGACTTGCGGAGAGATCTGTAAACGGATGAGTGGGCAGGACTCTTGGGGTTACCCTCGAGCACCCCACTTCAGCTACCCTGATGACTTTGAGATTCCATTAGCCCTGATTAGGAGCTTCTGGAATGGGCTCCTCGGGAACTGGATTAACACTTTACCTCCCACACCCCCCTAGTGTGGCTTTCCAGGGCAGAGCAGCAGAGTGCTTGGGGGGCAGGGTGCTAGGGAGTAGGGTGTTGGGGGTCAGGACTGGGGAAGCAGGGTGCAAAGTTAATCCTTCCAGGCCTATCTCTGAAGTGTCCTAGCTGGAGCCAGGCTCTTCATTGTAAAAATATTTTATTTTACCTGGGCACGGAAGTACACCCCTTGAACCTCAGCACTCCCAAGGCCAGCCTGGTCTACCAAGTGAGTTCCAGGAAAGTCTGGGCTGCACAGCGAAACCCTGTCTCAAAAAGGAAAACAACAACAACAAAAATTTACTATTATTTTTTAAATCATGAGTATATATGTGGGGGGCGGGGCGGGCATGCACGTGAGTACAGTGTCCTCAGAGGCCAGAAGAAAGTGTCAGATCCTCTGAAGTTGGACTTGCACACAGTTGTGAGCTCCCCAACATGGATACTAGGACTTGAACTTGGGTTCTCTTAAAAAGAGCAGTACCTACTCTCTACCACTGAGTCATCTCTCTAGCCTTGGGAAATCTTCATTTGAAGGGAGCTCAGGCCAGCTCTGAGGTCAGCCACAGCTTGAACACCCTTGGCCAGGTCAAAGGCCTTGTTTGTTTACTCTGCAGCTGCCCCTCGGGGCTATGGCTAATGAATTCCTACTTCTGAACCTTGACCCTCTTGTCTGTTACCCGGAGTGTCACCTGTTTGCTGGAGGTTGGGGTCACCTAGAGTGTCCAGAGCGTATAGTGCCTTGAGGCTGGCTCCCTGTGTGCGCTGGGTGACTGGTACCTATACTGGGCTTGTGAAGTGATGGGCAGGGCTGGGTGATTCAGGGTGCCAAGATGTGGGAAAGGTTCCTGGGGAAGATGTCAGGCCAGGGCCACGGGGTGGGCCCTCTGGAGGACTGGTGGGTTTGGGGAGAAGGGAGGAGATTGCAACTGAGCTTCAAGGCAGCCCAGAGATGGAGCCTCTGCCTTTCCTGGGAACAGGCTCCTAGCACCCAAGGTGAGGAGAGCATGGAGCCCAAGACCTGTATCCTGCTTGGGGTGCCTCGCGGCAGGTGTGAGAGCTGGGCTTGGGGCTCACCTTGCCCCCTGCCAAGGTGACTTTCTGAGCAGGAAGGAGTGGTTCAGGGCTCTGTACACAGGGATTAGGGCAACACCCTTCTGCCTTCCTGGGTGTTCCTGGGATGCCAGGGCAGGGAGGGGATGGTGTGGCCCAGTTCCTGGAATGTTATGGTCCAGAGGTAGAGGCCGGGGGTTTGTGGGCTCATTTAAGAGGCTGATGGGTAAGTTCAGTGCAATTGATTGCTGGTGACGCTCCTTTCCACTCTAAAAAGTCCTTCCCCGGATGCCGCCTCACCTAAGAGGCTCCCCCTCCACTCACATCCTTTCCTCCTCAGAGAGAGAGATCAAGCCCCCAGCACCCATTGCTGCCTGAAGCCAGCTCTTCATTGTCTCTGTGATGTCACCCAAGTGCCACCAGATACGCGTCACGTGGCCTGATTCCGCTGAGCACAACTTGGAAGAAGACCTCCAAGTCCCAGCTGCAGGGTAGCAGGGATTTATTTTGTGCCTTAGCCTTCCATGTGTCTGCCCTGCCATGCTGAGTTCTGGAACTCCGTCAGCCAGCTTGTCTACACGGGGAAGAATGAGGTCTCCGGGAGTCTGGGTCCTCTGGCCCCAATCGGGTATGCAGTCCTCAGACAGTAGGGCTCCTGGTGGTCTCAGTGGGTCCTGGGGTAGGATGGGCTTGTCCGTGAGCCCCATCAGGTAGGATAGGACTGGCAGAGGGGTGTGTGTGTGTGTGTGTGTGTGTGTGTGTGTGTGTGTGTGTGTGTGTGGATATCTGGTGTTTGAACAGGCAGTACGGAACCAGGTGAAGGCCTTACAAGGTTAGGTAAATCTTTCCCGCGCGTGGCTCTTTCTGGAGGCTGGATCCAGAGTGGTTGCTCCTTTACTGTCTGGTGGGTATGGTTCTCTTCAGCCACAGTGCTTGCCTTCTGCTCTTAGCTGCTAAGTTCTAACGATAGCTAACCCTCCGTCCTTACCTGGACTTACCACTGTGGGCTGAGGGGGCCCTTCTGTGCTCTCTTCATAAGCAAAAGAAGGTGGCTCCTACAGGGTGCCTGGTTGAGCCTGCGGCCAGGTCAGGATCTCGGCGTCCTGATATCATTTCTTCTCCCTGGCTCAGTGTATGTCTTCACTCGCTGGATGTGTCCTGTGTCCTGCCAGCCTCTCATCAAGCTCAGGCTAGACTTGCATGTAGACCAGGAGGGACACCATGTGTCAGAGGCACTCACTGACTAGGTCTAGGAAAAGACTCACAGTCAGCTGTGAGATGTGGTTTCCAAGGCCTGGCTCGCTAATAGCCATCCACGGTGGGCATCGGAGATGTCCTACCCCTGATCTTACCATGCCTGGCCCTTTGTGATCTGTTTCTTCTCCCCACAGCCTACTGTGTGGCTTTGCCCCTCACAGCCTCAGTCGCTCACTGTTTGCTCTCAGCGCCACAGGAAAATCTTCAGGAGCCCTGCACCCCATGCTCCAGCAGCCCTGAGCACCTTTATGGGGTACAGTGACTGCACTGACTATCCTACATCTGGGGTGCCCACAACTCCAAGACCCCACAGGCGCCCTGCATCCAGGGTGCCCACAGCTCAGGGCTCCCACAGCCCCATGCATCAACAGCCCAGTGTCCCAAGCCTCGGATGTCTTGGGCCTCATGTCTGAACAGCCCTGGCATCCAAGTGCCCGCAGCCCTCAGTGTTCATAGCCCAGGATCCCACAGTCCTAAGCTCCCCCCCCCCACCAGTGGGCCCAATAGCACTGAGCATCTCCAACCCTGCATGTCCTGCCCTCACCCATGGCACCCACAGCCCTAGACTCCCACAGTACCATGCCCTGAAAGCTCCAAGTGTACTCCTCTCCAGGCCTTAGCCTCCCAACACCCCTTGTGTCCAGAACCCTGGTTGTCCTGTATCTCATGTCCTGACAACCCTAGTTATTCTGACCCCAAGTACCCACATCTCTAGGTTACAAGAGCCGCACATCCTGTGCCCATGCCCCCATAGCCCCGGGCTCCCTATACTACATGGTGCCCTGACTTCTTGCTTCTTCACCAGATCCAGCTTAGTGTGATTTTTCTGACATATCTGTCTCAGAGCGGACTCTAGTTCAGGGGGAAAACAAAAACAAAAAAACAAACAAAAAAAAAAAACACCCGCGATTGGGGTGCCTGATCCACAGTCAGGGCGGTCTTGACTTTATCTGCATTGGCCCAGGGGTTTCCTGGAGTGGGAGCAACCAGTGCTAGGTTGGTGCTGGGTCCCTCGATGTGGAAGGAGAAGGCTGCTCGATGCACTGAGGGAGGGTGTGGGAGCCACACAGTAATTGACTGGTAAGGATGCCCTGGCAGAGGAACCACAGAGAGGGACTGAACGGGCGGCCCGGAGGCACAGTAAGGAGGCATTTCTGAAGGAGAGTTCTAGTTGCTTCTCTGGTATGCAGTCATCTGGAGGGAACTGTGTTTGAATACACTGACCTCCTGACAGATCTGAATCACAGGCTGTGAGCAGCTGGCATGGGGTTCTGGGAAAGGCATTTTATTAGCATTTTTAAACTAAAATTTAAATATTCTTATTGTGAAAAAAAAAAACCTCATAAATATCCAAAAGGACCTTGAAAAGTGAAATATTAATAACCACCACAAGCCCACGTGCAGATTTAGATGTAAATGTTAGTTAGACCTGGCCCAAATTGTCATAAGTTCTAGAGAAGTCCTTGAAGCCCCATGGTGCCCTGAGTAGTTCCCACAGAAAACCTTGGAATTGATGTCTCAGTGAACCCTGAGGGGGTGAAAGGGGAGAGGGGGCTGATAAAAGCTGTGACAATTGCCATTGCTAGTCAGCCAAATGATAAGCTGAGCTTTGAGACCTCTCTGTGCCCCCTGGGGAGTCCTAGGCCTTCTAGGCATGCCCATTTCCTTTCCCGGAACTTCGATCACATTCTTGGTTGGCATGCCTCCTGTGGCCAATATTTAGCCACCCTCCTTGAAGTCTCCGTCCTGTGCCAAGGGTTCCTCAGACCTCGTGGCCTTGAGCGTCCGTTCATAGTGGCCTCCTGCGTAGCGCAGAACGGGGGGGGGGGGGGGGGGGGGGGGGGGGCTGAAGGTCAGTGTGTGCATGGGGACCCTGGCAGAAGCCTGTTCACTCAGCCGCTGCGCTCCCTGCACCCATAGCTCCAAGATGACATTTCAGGAATTGAATTACCGACATTTCAGTACTTGCAGAATCCAGGAATAGATTATTTGATTATATCTGTTGGAAGTCATCCCCACAAACGGCTTTGCTTTCTCAGCCAACAGCTGAACCGAGTGAGGAGGGGGAGACAGCAGGGGAAGGCCCTAATTACGCGGCTCTCCCGAAAGCACATCTCTCAAACTGGCAGCGCCGGGAGGCTTGTCCCTGGTCTGGGGAAGCCCCTGGACTCTGCTGCACCAGGCCGGACCCAGACCGGCACTGTGTCCCAACAGGCACAGCATTACCTGGACAGTGCATGGCACACGGCTGGGCCCACGCAGACTAAAGAATGCCATCTTGATGGCAGCCGCAGCAGCCAGAGGCACCTCCCTCCCTCTCTGTGGGGCCAGGAAGACGTGGGCCATTTAAGTGTGCCGTGTAAAGTCGGTATCTGTGGCCTGATTTCTGTGATATATCTTCTGGAGGTTGTTGGTTTTGGGGTTCCTATCTTTCAGGGCACAAAAGCTGTTGAGGAAACCTTTGATTTTCCTTGGATTTAAGGTGTCTGTAGAAATATATGGAGGTCCCAGGAGGCACTTCTGGGCCCTGCAACAATGTGTCCCTTTGCAGCTCTTAGCTCTGCAACAACATCGTCTCCCTTTTAGCCAGCCTGAGATGAGAGCGTAGACCCTTGGTGCTGCTGTGTTAGGCCTCTGGCTTCCTGGTTGCTTCATAGCTGGAACCCATTGGAGAGACTCTCGTAAACACTTGCCCTGGGTCAAGGGCAAGTTCATGAGTATCAGAAGAATGTGACTCTCCCCAGGGCTCCCAGCACCCAGGCTGAGCTCTGGCAAGGGCCTGCTGGTAGCTTAAGCACAGAGGGAGAACAAACTTTGTCCCTTGGAAACTGTCACTGTTTGCCTATTAATCAAATAATAATTAATAGCTCCACCGGGGAAAGCTGAAATGAACTATAAGGAGATTCAACCAGGCGAGAGCTTGTTATTCAAAGAGGTCCACTTAGAGTTTTGAGAAAGGAAGGGCCTGGCCTCATTAGGCCACCCCCAGTGTGTCCTTGAAACATACTTCTTGACATCCTGGAAAAAAAAAAAAAAAAACAACTCTCATTGTGCAGGCGCCTACCTGGGCCGCTTATCTTCCAGAAATGACTGGAGCGGCGGCGGGATTCAAACACGGTGCTGGCGGTCTGCCACCCCATCTTTTGTAGAGCCCCAGGAGCTGCTGCGTAGCAAACTCAGCCCCCCTTCCTGTTTGTATCCCCTGATGGCCTCTTCCTTTCAGCCCCGAAGAGCTGCCTCCCTGGTTGCCTCACTTTAGCTTCTTCCAATCCCTTTCCCATCCATCCTGGAGCAGGCAGGGCGTCTTCATGGTGGAGGCGGGGACAGAGAGGTGGTGGTGCCCTCCACAGGTGCCTATGGGTGCATGTGTGGAAGCGGCTGAGGGAGATTTGGGGATTCAGATGTCTAGTCAGTCTTGACCTAGGGGTGGTTTTTTTGTTTTTGTTTTTGTTTTTCAAGACAGGGTTTTGCTGTATAGTTTTGGTGCCTGTCCTGGATTTCACTCTGTAGACCAGACTTTCCGTGAACTCACATAGATCCACCTGGCTCTGCCTCCCGAGTGCTGGGATTAAAGGCGTGCGCCACCACCGCCCGGCTGACCTAGGGTATTTAGTGACTTTGTTGTCCCAGCTGTGAGACTCTTCATTTCTCATAGTTCATCAAGGAATTCTTAATTGGGTGCATTCGGGAAGAAGAGGTGCCAAGCCGCAGGAAGAGACAGGTATCTGTTTTGTTTCATGCTCACCAACCCCAGGACTTGGCACCTCCGGACTAAATGGCACCTGTGAGCTAGCTTTTGGTCAAGGCTGCTCTGGGAAGTCTAGATCCTCAGAGCAGGTTCCAGGCGGTAACATGAGCACCAGCCACGACCTCGCGCAGGACTGAGGAGCCTAGCACAGTTGAAAATGCCCAGCATGTTTTTCTGTGTTGTGTGGTACCCTGCCTCTAGAAATACCAGGTAGCAATGATGTTGGGGAAGACCTGTGCTCAGATTCCCTCTTGGTGCCAGCCAAGGCTGTGGGAGTGAGAGGGGCCTAGTGAATGACATCCACTCAACATGGAGGTAGCAGGGGGTCCTGCGCCCTTGTGCTGGGGTGGGGCATGAGGGTCCTATGAGTCTGCCTGGCTCTTCACTTGGAGGGGAAGCTGGTCTGAATGTGTCAGCATCTCGGAAATGGCCATAGCCCTCTAACCATGTAGATGGTCCAGCTGGAGTCCACATCTGTCCTGCAACCCAGTTTACAGTACTCCCGACAAGCTTTTCCTATCAGGTCATTTACCCTGTCACCTTGTGGTTCTTTGTCCTCTGAACTCAGTTCCACCTGGCCTCAGAGGCCTGGGTAGCAGATCACTTGGTTGTTGTACAGGAGGGAGACTTTGTGGGCTCCATGGCCCCACATCTGGTGGCTATCTTAAGGTATGGCTTCACCTGAGGGGTCCCACCTGGAGGTCCCAGGGAGCTAAGTCTAATTGCAGCAAAGGGTCCATGGGCAGGGGGTGGGACTTCTGTGTTCTTCTCCTTGGGTGGGCAATACTGCAAGCATGTTCCTCTGGCAGCCGCCCTGGGCCTTCTGTTTGCATTCCATGCATCTGGAGGTCATCTCTCCAGTCTCTTCCTCCTCTTCTGGAGGGCTCACCTGAACAGATGTGAGAGCAGGGTCAATGCGCCCTCAGGGAGTTTTTTCCTCTGGATGACACAGGTCAGGCATGGGCCCTCATAGGCCTGAGTTTCTCTGCTGCTGATCTGGCTCTGGCTTCTGTTATAACCGGTCAGGAGACACATGGCGGCGGCGGCGGGCCCTCCTGCCTCTTCCAGGGCTGCGGACCACCCCCTGCCCTTTCCTCTCCACTGTCTTACAAGGCCAACCCCTGCCCTTCCTTTTCCATGTCCTTTAAGGCTGAAAGAGCACACACGTGCTTCCTTGGGAACCTGGTTGTCACTGTTGGCCATGCAGGGAGGGTGAGCAGTCTCTCACCCACCGGTCCAGTTTTAGCTTTACCTCTAATCAGCCTTCCGCTGGTGAGAGATCAAAACCTTCCTGTGGGCTGAAGCATGGCGGGGAAGCTGTGCGGTGCCTTGGCTGGGTGGAGTTGAGGTTGGGCAGAAACCCGTGAGAGACGATCTACCGGAGTCTAGCAAGTCCACCAGTGTGTATTTATTGAGCACCTACTGCATGCCTCCCTTCAGCCATTCCCTCAGCACTTGTTCTGCCTTGTCATTGTATCCAGGGTGGTGGGTTCGATACTGGGTGAGCTTTGATCCCTCGGGGGCGGGGAGCTCCCAGATGGGAGGTAGGGGATTGAGCAAGTGGGTATGACAAGGACAGTCACCAAGGCAGAGCTCAGTAATAGGTGCCACATGCCGCCCAGGACCCCTACACCCGGCAGTCTTCCTTCCCACCCCACTGGATATCAGCCTGGTCCCCTCACTCCTGCACATCTGTGTTGCCCCTGAGGTGGCTGCAAAGAGAGCCTCTCCTGTTCCCTACCTAAGGCCTGGGACTATGGGTGTATTTGCAGCCATCTGTCACAGCTCCGTGATCCAGCAGCCATGGCATCCTGCCTGTTCCTGACTCTGTCATGCCAGAGACCCTAAGGGAAGCAAGCCAGTGCTGGGCAGCCTCCTTCCACAGGCCTCTGCCTGCCTTCGAACAGGCGCAGCAGCAGGAGACTCTGAGTGGCAGAGTCAGTGACAGATGAGGACAGCAAGCCCCGGAATTGACTGGACAATCAGAAGCTGATCATGGGTGCTTGGAAGGAGATAGGATGTGACTGATTCCAGAAATGCACCCCTGGACTTGCTGATGGGGAAACTGAGGCATGATGTTGAGGGAGGTGCTACCCAAGGCTTGGGGCCCCAGGAGGCTCTCTGCTTCTAACACCCACGCCTCCTCGCCATGAATAAGGCATGAGGAGGAGGCGGGGCCTGTGCTGTCATTGTTATCGTCTGACTCCGTAATAGAAAAATTAAAATTTAAAGTGATGGAAAGTGACGAGTGACAGACACGTCCCTAGAAACGGGAGATTGCGTGCTGAGTGGCTCTCGGCGAAGATGACATCAGACACCCGAGTCCCCAGGAGTGGGTTTTTAATGTTTCAGTACTTGAAGCCAAGGGTGCACATGGGAGCCTTTGTTCTTTGGGCCCCGGGGAGGTGGGGGTGGACCCTCAGTTCTCAGCACCAGCCTCAGGAAGCAACTTCATCTCATCATGGTCCCCGTGCCTTGCGATACAGGCCTCCTCGGCAACCCTGGCCAAGCCCACAGGCGCTACCTCCAGGAATCCCTGCCATCCTGTGCCAGAGGAAGCCCAGGCTGTACGAAAAGCCTCTCCAATTTGTCTCTAAAGTTCTTAGCCTGAATCCAATATTTTGGACCCCAGGGTCCTTGGGAACTTTGACTGGAGTCTCACTTCCTTCCTGGGGTGGCTGCAGGGTTGACATGGTGATGGATTTTGGCTACAGGATCTGGTTATTTGTTTTAGTGTTTTGAGACAGGGTCTTGCTCCATAGCCAAAGCTGCCTTCACCTCTGCCCTCTGCTCTCAGCCTGAGCAGTGTTGGGAGTGCAGATGTGTGCCACTATGTCCAGGACAAGGTCTGTTTTCCAGCATGGGCTCTAGGAAAAACTAGAATCTAGCCAAATCCCTTGTCCCCACCCACTCCCAGGAGCTCAGAGCAACCTGGCTGGGGCTGCCCGGTTCCCCGGGGCAACCACTTGTCTTCCGTTGGCCTGCTGGGCTCCAAATGCTACAGGCTCCTTCCTGCAGAGTGTTCCAAGTCCTCCCCCCTGGGTCAAGCTGAGTCCTCAGGTCAGTGGGGCAGAATGCCAGAGCCCCAGGGACAACGGGCCGCACAAAACACTTACTTTAATTAGAAGAATTATGTAAAACAGATCAGAAAGTTGGCAAAAATATAGGACAAAAAAAAAAAAAAAAAAGTCACCGAGGGCCACCTCCTGACCCAGCCACTCATCTGCCTCACCCTCTGGTGTGACTGTTCGATTTCCTTGCAGTATTGGCATGAACACTGGAGAGGCCACGTGTGGTCAGCTTTCTCGAGGAGTCTGAGGATTATGGGAGAGAGACGCTGCTTTCCTCTGGGATGAGACACAGCCTGTCCGCCTAGATGGAGGCAGTGGGTGGATGCCCATCTGCAGACACCATGGTACTGAGTTCACAAACATTCGATGTTGTAGTTGCAAAGAGTGGGGTGGGGAGTGCTCAGAATAGCTGAGGGGGCTTCTTGTGAGGGGCGGGTGTGAGGTCCGGAAAGGATTTAAGAGGAGTTGGGCAGACCTCGGGACCTGATGGCATCGAGGCTGTGCCCAGACACCTCCTTCCTGACAGCCCCTCGCCCCCCCCCAAGTCTGGAATCCTCTTTGTTATGGGCCCTTACTGGTCTGTAACCTGCACCCCCGGGTAGAGTTTGAAGTTCTGTGAGGTGTGGATGTCTGGGACGTCACCACACAGAGCGGGTACAACGAGGTGCTGGACTCAAGGATGGAGAAGAAACAAGTCATGTGGTGGATGGTTCCACTGACCATGGAAGGTCCGACAGAGTTCTGGGGCTGGAGGTGCCAAGCCCTTTTCCCAGTAGGCTGTTTATGATGATGAATACTAGAAAACTAAGGGGAGGGAGGGAGAGAAAGGAGGGTCCTTATTGTTCGTTCCAGTAGGGGCAGTGACTGAGGCAGCTGCCCTGTCCACGGTCTCTCGTTCCAGCAGGGGCAGTGACTGAGGCAGCTGCCCTGTCCACGGTCTCTCCAGTGTGGGTGCTTACTCCCGAAGGCGGGTGACATCATCCCTTAGCTTTTGCCTGCCTTTTTATCTAGTAACATTGTGACCCTCCGGAGAATTCACTAGACAGGAGGAGTTAGCCACGTCCTCTCCCGTCTCCACACCTATGCTCCCTCCCGAGGCTGGGGTGGATTTGAGGGTGCTTAGGAGCTTCGCTCAGAGGCAGAGCTGAGGAGTGGCAGTTGTCTGTGTATGAGGAAGGCAGAGGGCATGGGTCCAACTTCGTTCCCATCTCCTGCCCTTTGAGTCACTCAAGGCAACGCGGTTAGGGAAGGACCCGGATGATACGATAGCATTTTTTGTGGTGTGGCTGTTGGGATAGATAAAATATGGAAGTGGAAATAGTCCTGGATGTGAGCCCTAGATCTTCCTCTTAGCAGCCGCCTGACCTTGGGCAAGTTATCCAATTTCCAGACTTTACTTTCTTCATAGGACTGGACAGGGTCACCCCGTCCCGAGTCAAAGGGCCAGCAAGCCGAAGTCACTCTGTACAGAGCTCCTGAACACTGAGGCACCACACAGGAACTGGTTCCTGGTCTGCCTTGTTTTGTATCCTGGAAAAGAGAGAGAGAGAGAGAGAGAGAGAGAGAGAGAGAGAGAGAGAGAGAGAGAGAGAATCAATTGGAAAACCAGCAATTAATAAAATAATTCAGGAGCGTAATTGGGGAGGTAATAAATATTCATATTTGCTAAACCACTTATTAGCATACATTTAAAAGATTCCATTCTCCTGCTAAAATTGTGTTGGGTGGTTCCAGAGCTGGGTACGTTTGTCAAAACCGAGTGAATTTTAGTTTATTCCACCTAGAAAGGATGAAATTTATTGTAGGTAAATTATGCCTTAATAAACTTGATTAAAAAAAAAAACTTTTCTTAGCCAGGTATAGTGGCCTGTGTCTGTAATCCTAGCAATGAGGAAGCTGAGGCAGGAGGATGGTAAGTTCTAGGCTAGACTTAGTCCCAGTCTCAAAAACAAACAAACAAACAACAGAATCCCTTTTTAATGAAAGCAGTCCACATGGAAATGACCGAGTCTAATATTAAGGGGCAGTATATCTGATCTAGATGAAGAAAAAGACATCTAATTTTTTTAAAGATTTTTTTTAAATTACCTTTAATTGTGTGTACATGTGTGTCTATGTGTGAGAACAGGTGTGCCGTACATGCGTACAGATGTCTTTGGAGGTCAGAGGCCGCAGATCCTCTAGAGCTGGAGTTAGAGGCAATTATGGGCAACTCGGCATGGGTCCCAGAAACCAAACTCAGGCTCTGCGCTAGAGCCAAGCGTGTGCTTAACCGCCGGGCCGTCTCTCTAACCCTGACAGCTAAATATTTTGCTAGTGCTTTTCCCTTGGAATAGTTGAGTATGCTGCTGGGTGGTGGTGGGACACACTTTTCTTTAACCCCATCACTTAGGAGGCAGAGGCCAATGGATCTCTGAGTTCGAGGACAGCCTGGTCAAAAAGTGAGTCCAAGATAGCCAGGGCTGCACAGAGAAACCCTGTCTCGAAAAATAAAATAAAATAAAATAAATTTAAAAAGATTTACTTTTCTCACTGAAAGGTTAGTCCCTGGCCCCCTGGCCTCTGTGTCTTGAATTCTATAGCACATACATTTTTCTTAGAACCTACCATACTCAGAACACACACACACACACACACACACACACACACACACACACACTCACTGCAACCTGTTTAACCTAAACAAGTCATCACCTGTGTGTTTTCTGTTTTATTAAAACTGTCTTTTGTGGCCCAATTTGGAAGAGTTGGCAGGGTTCCCACCCTGGGGACGTACTGTAATTTATATAACCCACACCCTACCGTGCACAATTTAGGCTGTACCCTTCTAGAAGGTTCTTCCGAGGAGGTGGTGAGAAGCACTGGCCGCGGACTGTGCCGTCACAAATGGTGGATGGAGAGGATACAGCAAGGACATCACTGACCCCATGTGCCAGCCCTGTGGGGACGCTTCAATGTCCCCCTCCATTGGCCTTAGGTTTAGAGATGCTCCTCGTGGCCTGGTGTCTGCTTCCCGGCTGTGTAGACGCCCTGGTACAGTTAGTAGGCCACCTGCTTGTGTCCCAGTACTGCAGCAGCAGGTGTGAGACCCAGGGCTCCTTCTGTCTTTTGACTTGTTCCGAGGCACCTGACAGGATTTTTCCACCCTCCCGGTGGGCCCTAATCAACCCTTCAGGTCTACTCTAGTTCCTACTTTCCTGGTGGTCTCCTCCATCCTTTCCTGCCGATATCACACAGTACTTCCAGAAGAGTCCTGGAAAACCCTCAGCTTAGGGGAGGCCCAGGGTGTAGGTGACTCACTGTGACTTCCACACTCCTGGCTTGCATCTCCCTTTGCTATTTCCAGGTCGTGGCTGAGCACCCCCAGGGCCAATATGGTGAGACATAGAGGTGGCCATCTGGTCGTGGGGACTCACTAGCCTGAGGACCTGACCAGTCCAAAGTGAAAAGTAAGCTTGTGGCCCATGTGATCATCACAGCTAGCTGCTGAGGGGGCAGGAGAAGACACTGGGGTCGCAGCTGGAAGGGAGGCAAGACGCGGACTTGGCGAATGTGCTGAGCACATGCCCTCCTGCAACGTAATTGACAGACCCGTGACCTGGAGTCATCGAGAAGGAAGGGCAGGATGGTATGGTCCTTGAGGGGATGCCTTTTCAGGATTCCGGCTCTGGACAGTTTCTATCATGGCAGGATGCTGAGTGTGGAATCCTCCATGGGTGTTTTCTGGCATGTTTCATGTGCTGTTCAGGACATTCGGAGGGAGCTGTAAGAACAGTGGGATTTCTCTGTGCCGGTGGTGGACAGTTAGAAGGCTGTGGGCTGAGTCCTCCTATCCCTTCAAAGAAGGCCGAAAAAACACAACTCAATGATATAGCACATGTGAGATCCTAGGTTCAATACCTGGTATTAAAAAATTACATAATACTAATAATAAATACATACAGAGGACTTTTTTCTTGAGACAGGGTCTCATTATATAGCCCTGGCTGGCCTTGAACTTGCTCTGTAGACCAGGCTGTCCTTAAATTCACAGAGATCCATCTGCCTTTGCCTACAAAGTGCTGGAGCCAAAGGCACACGCCACCATACCCAGCCTTGTAAGCAGAACTTCTGATGGCAAGTTCCAGAAGTGTTTGGACTTGGACGTGACTCGATCCTTCCTGTTCTGTGGGAGACCACCCCTTATGGCCCTCCTCAGAGCCATCAGGGCCGTAGACACAACCCTGATTCTCCCCGTGGACCCTCTTGGAGGCTGCCGTGTGCAGGCGGGAGCAACCTTGCCATTTCCCAGTGACCCCTGCTTCCTCCTCCTCCTCCTCCCTGTTCTGAACTCCTTCATCACCTCACCTGTTTGTCAAAAACATTGTGAAGATGACCAAAACGGGACACGGGAGAGTTACTTCAGAGAAAAGGCATTTACAACACACTGTCCCTGGCCCCAGGAGGTGGGGTGCTGCTGCCGCTGGTGGTGGTGGTGGGGGGACCCTTGAAGCTCGATAGACTTGGGGAACGCAACAGAGGGGGCTCCCTTCTGGGTCGTGGAGGAAACACTGCTGACTCCACAAGCGGTGAGTGACTGGTCTCTCCTCGATGGCAGCTGAGCAGGGCTCAGCTGAGGGCCTCACAGGGAGTCCAGCAACCCCGCGTCAAAGGCCTTAAGGAGCTGGATGACCTGCCTCGCTGCTGGGCATCCGTCTGTGGGGGCTGGGTCGCTTTGCCTGAACCACATCAGCAGTTTCAGCGGTGTACCACTTATCAGATTGGCCCAGGATGGGAGGCCGGGGAGCTATTAAAATTCCAGAAGCTTCGGTGGGTTGAGGAGAAGAGACAGGAAGGAGAGGGAACTTGATAGGGCTAGCGGCAGACTTCACACTGTGCTTTAAACCTGTAGTCCTTTGTTCACAGAGGAGGGGGGCAAGAAAAGTGAAGGAATGCTGGAGAGAGATGTAAGGGGCTACTCAGAACCAAGGCTCCTTCTCAGCACAGCTGCCCAGGGTGACTGCAGCCCTGAGCAGGAAGCGGGAACCCCTGCTACCAGCCCCCCACCTACCCACCCCCAGGACAGGCATGCCCTCCGGTTGTGACTGTAGATCTGCTGGCCCAAAGCTACCTGGAGGTTGAGTTACGAAGGATGCTTAACTCGGGAAAGGCCTATGCATGTTCATCATTGCACAAATGCCCCAAAGAGCCATGCATCTGACCGGCTGTGAGTCCGTCTGCTCTGCCCTCTGCCACCGTGACTGCCGTTCAAAGCCTCCAGCTGTCACTCAGCAAGCCGGGCACTGGCTTTGCTGGCATTGGAGACACCCCGGGCCCATGCTCTGGGGGTGGGCAGATGGGTGGAAAGCCATGTGTGTGTCCTGAGAACTCAGGGGCTTGAGGTCTGGAGTGAACAGGGAGGACCTGCTGGGGCAGGGCCGTGAGGGAGCTTTGTTCTTTTGGTCTGTGAAGTGAGGAACTCCTGGACTTTGTATCTCGCTGTTCCTGCTGGGGTAAGCCTGTAGGTGCTGGGCCAGAGGCTACCGGCTATGGTCTGTTCTGGCCCAGGGAGCTGCGTGCTGACCACAGCCCGCCCACTGACTGCTGTGTGTCACAAGCCCCAGCCTCCCTAGGGGACCAGCAGCCTCCTGGTTGGGTGGAGCATTTCCTGGAAAGTTTCTGCCAGGACTGCGCCCCACACCCACCTCCCCTGTATTAATACTCACTTGCTGGCTCTTATTCAGGCCTTTGTTTATGTGTTACCTGCTCTGGGAAGCTCTCCTTGACCCTAGGTTAAGTTGGGGCTCCCTCTGTGGCTGCCAGCACTCGCCTGCCCAGGACCGGTACCCTTTGACTCAGAACCTCCTGAGGCTGTTGCTGCACGATGACCTCCTTGGAAGCAGGAATCACCCTTGTTCCCCGTTGCATCCCAGACACTTAGGACAGAGCCTGGCACGTGGTAGGAGCCCAGCTGAATGTGATGTGAATACGTGAAAGAAAGTGCAAATAGAGACCATGACCCTGATGAAAGTTCAAATATGGCAGTATCTGTGGTTGGGTCCCCTGGGTCACTGCTTATGTGGGGGCAGAGGTAGTCCCCAAGGCCTTGGAACAGCAGAAAGGGGCCCTCCATTGCTGATTCTGTCTGAGCTGTCCAGAAGCCCCCTGTGGTGGCACTTCCAGAGTGTATGTGGACTTGATGCACTGGCTGGGTGCCATCTGAGGCCCTGAAAGAATCCTATGAGGATTGAACAGCAGCTGGCCAATCCAGGACCTCACACTTCCTTCTTCCCATTGGGAGACTTTAGGTCTCCTTTTTCAGGCCTGGGGTACTCTGTGGAGACATCAAGAGACACTGGATATGACCCTCATCCATGCAGAGATGGCAGTTCTGTTCGTCTCGTGGTTGTCTAGATTGAGACTGTGTTAAGGTGTTACGTGGGACTTCAGGGACCGGACTGTTGGCGCATCTTTCCCTGAACAACTTGGGGGCGTCCTGATGTCCTCTATGGCAGCTCCTACACTGGTCCTCACTGCCACCAAGGTATAGTGTCGCTGCAGTCCCCAGATAGACTGGTCTACAGTAAAGATTGGTCCCGGGGTTTGGTGTGATCCAAGTACACCGTGTGAATGTGTATAATGTCACAGTGGAGCCCATTATGTCATATAGTTAATGTGCATCAGGAAAAGAGTGTGCAGGGACAGTGTGACAACATTCTTTTTCTTTTAAAGGTCTGGTCCTGTGTGATCTGAAGTATGATGTAACAGTAAGTTAAGGATATGTAGGTTAAAGGAACAAGCTACCACTGTCTACCTACTAGACCGGCCAGAGTCTAAACCCTTCTCTGAGACAGCGGGCAGTAGTCTCACAAAGCTAAATTCATTCTTACTCTGTGATCCAATATTCATCCTCACCTTTACTGTTACCCAAAGGCATCCAAATACATGCCCACAGAAAACTTACACATGAGGACCCCATGCCCAGCTGCTATGGTCTGAGTTGACTTTTTCAGCCATGTGATCCCACCATAACCTGCCATGTTGCCACGGGCCCGAAGCTGCAGGGCCAAACAACCATAGACTAAACTTCTGAAACGGTGGCCAGAGTAAACTCTTCCTATCTCGGGTGTCTTTTGATGGAAAGTTGACGCATACACACCTTTGCCGCTGGAGTCTACAGTCAGAAGGCGTATGAGAGCATTCGTGGGTTGTGGGGTCTACTCAGGTCCCGGCAGGCATCTCAGCTGTGACACTGTTGATGTTTGGGGCTCTGTAGTTCTTAGGGTGGTGTGAGCTGCCGTATGTATGTAGCCCACTCTGCATCCGCTTTGACCCTCACCCATGAGATGCCACCAGACAACCTCTGAACCCCGCCCCACCCCTGATTTGTGAGAACAAAAATATCTTCACCTATTACCACGTTTCCCTCTGAGAGACATGAAGTCACTTCCATTGAGAGCTGCTGAAATTAAAATGTGTGTGTATAATGTATCCATATGTGCACACATTTCCGCCCACGTGCATGTGTACACACACATACACAGGCCTTTTTAATGGTAGCTGTGGATTGGCATGTTTGCTTTATACCCAGAACGAGTTTCCCGAGGTTTGCCCCAACCTGTCATCTCCAGGCTTTTTTCCCTGGTGGGGGGTGTGCTCTCAGCAGGCTCTGGATACAGTCATTCCAGGGAGCTGCCCCTGTGGCTTCAGGCCGGCCTGAATCGGCCTGAGTCGGGACTGTGTCAGCCGAGCCGGGTTGTTTTAATTTGTGATGCCGAATGCACGCAGTATGGACAGATCCCGGGGAGCTGTCAAGATGGCGATGTCCGAATCCTGTGTCTACCCACGCCTGGATGGCTGAGCGGGGTCGCTAACAGGACTCCCGTGCCTTTGGGGTGCCCGTGGTGAGGCAGCTGTTGCGGGAATGTGGAGGCTGCTCATTTGTGGGGAATGAATAATTTATTTCTGTTTTCGCATGGCTTATTCCTTCATCGCAGCCCAGCATCCTGCAGACTCCTGATTAAGGGGCTTCGGCAGCCTTAATCCCCCCCAACCCACCCCCCGCCCCGTATTTGTGATGTGTTTCCACACAGTTGCTTCGCAGGCTACATTTCAGGAGCATCTTTGCTTTGGCTCTCCCCCCCTCCCCCCCCCGCCCCCCCCGTCTCTCAAGAACAGTTCCTCCTTCACCTATCCAGAGACTTTAATCCCAATAATTCATCAGCGTTCTCCCTCACAGGTAGGCTGTCTCCAGTGTCTGTATGTGGCAAGCCGAAAGCTACCTCTGGCCACACTCACCCCGGATAATCTGTCCATGGACCAGCCTCAGCTCTTGCCTAGACTGCTCACCTATCTCCTCCGGGGTCCCTCTGGCATAGGCCCTGGCATATGCCATTCATCCTGCCCAGGCTGCCATCCTGACCCTCCTCCAAGTCCATCATTCAAGAGTCCACCGTGGCTCCCCATTGCTGAAGCCAGTCTGGGTTCTAATATTCAAAGCTGTTCATACCTAGCCTGGTTCCTCCTCCTGAGCTGCCTACTGATGCTTCATTCAAAGTTTAGGGATGGTCTTCTCTGTCCAAGAGGTATTTGGGGACTTGTGGACCCAGGAGCGAGATCCTACCCTCTGACTGCTCAGCTTAACTCCAGAGCAAGAGCATGAGCACACAGGTGGCAGGCGGGCCTGGTAGATAGCCTGGCCCTGGGTGGGACCTGAGGGCCCAGTGTGCCTGTGAATGTGCCTGACGCAGTGCACTCTGCCCAGTGGGATGCTGCCACTCTCAGCCTTTGGCATGAGTGCCCACCGGTTGACAGGGGGTTTCTGTGTGGGTTCATCACCTCATGTGGTCTCGTGGCTACCTGAGGAAGGACGAGGAGGAGAAGTGGAGAAGGAAACAGCTCCAGAGGGACAGGGACCGCCCAGGGCCGCCTAGTGACGTATCAGGGTTGAGGATCGGCATGCTTTAGATGCCTTCCGTGTTGAAGGGGCCACCCCCAGCTCACCCTCCACATTCCTGGGACTCTAGAACCTGCTGTCCCTCGGCCACTCGGGGTGGACTCAGGGCAGCCGCTCTAGGGACACTGTGGCCATTGTGCCCCCGAGCAGGCCATAATGATAATTTGTTCCAGATGAAACCCACTCTCCTCTCTCTTCTCCGATTTCATTCCTAATCAAACTGTTGGAATGCCTAACAGTGGCACTCACAGAGGGCTGTGGCCCTGGCTCATATGACAGATGACCATTGGGTGACCACAGGTGATGTCACGTGTACATTTGGAAAGGGCACTTGTTCAGGTCTGAACCTTTGTGTCCCTATCCAGCCAATGAAAGCATCTGCCTCTCCCAGGAGTTTTGCTTGGTCATGCTGCCACACCTGGCCATATTGGCCTCACCTGACCACTCCTGGGTATATGGCCTAGCCACACCTGGCCATACTGGTCTTACAAAGCCACTCCTGGTCATACACCTGGCCACACCTGGCCCTGGGATCTAAGGCCAGGATTTTTTCCTCTTGGGATCCTCTGCACAAATGCAGAATGGCAGGGTTGGACTAGATGGATATCTTTTTTTTTGTTTTACCCGTGGAAGCCTCAGCTAAATGTCTGTGCTCATAGATGCCGTGGTCCCACAGCGGAAGGAAGGGCAGGCTACTTCTCCTTCCCATCCTCATGAGACTCTAGGCCCTGGAGATTGCCCGAGGTTGCCTGCTGAAGGACTATGTCCCCTCAGCTGCAAAAGTCTGGTTTTAATCCCTGGCTCAGATGGGAGAGCTTGGATTCCTGCGGGCATCCCTCCATAAAGCCGAAAGTGCCAACGCCATCGGGAGCGATCACCCGCCTCCCTGGACCCGCCGCCGCTGCTTCCTTCATGGCTGCCTCACTGTTCTGTGTTTGCAAGGGCTTTTCACGTCTTCCTTCTGGAGCAGGAAACCCTCAGACACCCCCTGAGATGAATGCCAGAGTGGGTGTCTAGTCATCCCTGGTCCAGAGTCAACAGCATTGGGTAGCCATGGTGGGGGGTGATGGTGGCCGTGGCCAGGGAGGGGTCCCAGCAGTCTGTTATGAGAAATGGGCCACTTTTATTCCCACCCTGTGGAAGGGCGTGCATGAATGGTTGTCAGTGTTTGGTCTTATAATGTAGCATGTAGAGATGAGGTACTCCCACCCAATGAGACAAAGCCGGGAGGGCTCTCTCAATTCCCTGCTGCCTTGGGATCCATGGACCCTTTAGTCTTTTCCTCTGGTGCCTGGCATTTTTGCAGTTTCTAGTTTTCAAAGTTCTTCCATAGCAACATTGCTTAAAGTGTGAGTTCTTGGGCTGAGTAGATGGCTCAGCAGGTCAGCTCCCAGTTTACGTCTGATCCTCAGGACTCACCTGGTGGAAGGAGAGAACTGACTCATGGGAACTGTGTTCTGCCTTCCACATGCAGCCATAGCACACATGCACCCTTACCACACACACACACACACACACACACACACACACACACTCACACACCTATACACACCACATATACCCACACACTATGCATGAGCATACACACACTACACACACACACACACACACCTATACACTCCACATATACCCACACACTATACATGAGCATACATACATACACTACACACACACACACCCATACACACCCATACATACTATACACACACACACCCCTATACACACCACATATACCCACACACACTATACATGAGCATACACACACTACACACACACACACACTACACACACACATACATACTATACATACACACACACCCCTATACACACCACATATACCCATGCACATTATACATGAGCATATACACACTAAAACACACACACCACACACAAACACAAAGCATACACACACATACACACTATGCACACACACATACCCATACACACCACACATGTACACACGCACGAACACCTGCCCCCTTTCCAAACACACATACATATACATACATACATACATACATACATTACACTCACATGCTCACACAGACACACAATCTAAATAAATACATAACAATTTAATTTTTTAAAAAAATTAGAGGAATGCCTAGTATTTAAGTTATTCCCCAGACTTGATACACTGAAATGCTAATTCACAATGGGTGGTCTTAGAAGGTGGGGGCTTCGGAAGGTAAACTAAGTCAGGAGGATAGAACTCTCAAGGTGGAATTAATGCCCTTATAAGAATAGGCAGAGGGCTAACCTGCTCCCTACCACACAAAAACTCAGTGAAGAGCCAGAAGAGAGGTCTCACCAGAGCCCAGCCATACTGGCATTTGACTTTGGTTTTATCCCAGACCTGGGAACTGTAGTCAGTTGTTTAAGGAACTAACTCTGTGACAGTTTGTTATAACAGGTCAACTAAGACTCAAAGCATGTGAGCTTTTGTGTCTGGCTTCCTCATTCACCGTTGTCTGTGTGGTTAGGTGTCACCAAGGGGCATTCTGATGGCTTTGTAGTACTCCGTTATGGGAGGCTGCTACACCTTCCCTCCTGGTGAGGTATAGACGGACATTTGGATAGCTTACAGGTTGGTGACGGCACATGCCCTCAGGTGCATGGGTGTCCACCTGTCTCAGTGTATGAAGGAGCTAGACCCCACATCAAGGAGAACCCGAGTAGTCAATTGCCTTTAGCAGATACCCCAGCCTTTCAAAGCCGGCATGGACGGCCGGCTTCATTGTCTGTTTGCTGGTTTGTTTTTTGAGACAAGATCTCGTGTATCCCATAGTGGCCTCAGACATGCTGTGTAGCTGAGGGCGACCATAAAAGTCCGATCCCCCTTCCTCGAACTCCCGAGTACTGGAATTGTAGGTGTGTACAACTACGTCTGGTCTGTTCAGAGCTAGGCATTAAACCCAGCGCCTCATGAATGCCAGGCAGGCAAGCAGTCCACCAGCTCAGCCACACCCTCAGTCTGTAGAGGTTTTTCCCTAATGTAGCAAGAGCTCAGCCACACTGGTGGTGGTGGTGGTATATGCAGGAGCCACAGTTAGGCTGCGTGTAGGCTTTGGAGTTGGGAATCTCTATGGACCAAAGCTGGGAGCTGGGCACTGGCCATGACCCTGCCTGGCTCAGGGTTGGGTTCAGCTCACTGCCTCTCCTTGCTTTTTGTTCGTTTGTTTGAGACAGAGTCTTGCGATGAAGCTCAGCCTGAGCCAGGAACTATATAGCCCAGGCTATACTGTATGACCCGGGCTAGCCTGGGAACTTCCAACCCTCCCACCATAGCGTCTCTACTGTAGGGTCACAAGGTGTAGGCCACCGTACCCTGCCGTAATTCAGTTTCTTGAACTGTGAAATGAAAGAAATGCCTCTGCAGAGAGAGGTCGTTGTCCAAATACTCTCCGAGGGTATTCTATGATTCACTGTACTTATTACCTGGGGACTGTGGTTGGATGAGTCATTTCAAAACCATAGTCAACTCAGGAGTAGTCAGAATCCCAAACCACCCATCTTGGGCTTCAGAGCCCACAGTATGTTTTTTCCCTCCCTGAGGGACTTTGCTTCCTAATTAAGCTGAGCTTCAGAATATATTAAGACAATTTGTCATATCTTGAGCACACATCCGGTCTGTGGGAGCAGGCTGGAGCGGCCATTTCCGGATTCCCTGCAGGTCTTAGAGGGAGCGTGATACAGCGCCTGGGCAGGACAGTGTTGGGGGGCTGGGGAGAGATTTCTCTAGCTGAAGGCAGGAACAAGCAGCCTTCCAGGTCTGGGCCACCCAGCGGTCCCTGCCACTGAAACAGCCAAGGACTCCAAGGATTCTTAGGCTACCACTGCAGTGCCGTGGGTGGTGGGTGCAGCTGTTTGTGTAGCTGAGCTGGACCTCAGCAGGAGCCTCTTAGGGACCATGTATCCCAAGGACTTGCCCTCCACAGCTCCTCCAGACCCTAGAACACCCTGTGAATAAGGAGACCCCCGAGAGCTGATGTCTAACAGCCTGCCTGGCATCAGGCTTACATCTGAGTGAACCTAGTTCACATGCTGGTCCTCGGCCAGGGTGCCCAGCGGTGCTGGGGGTCCCTGAGGTACTGCGCCAGCTCAGCCTGAGGTATGGTTTTTAGGGTTGTGCCATGGATGTGAAGCTGCCTCATCGGCTAGATTGACACCTGCTCTCCATTTCCGGTCTGTGAGGGGTGATGGTGCGGCACTGGGAAGCTGTCATTTGTCCCCTTGTTCCTATGACTCCGCTCTTTCTCCTTTTGTCCTCTAAAGTAAAAAAGTGGAAAGACATTGGCTTAGATTCTTCTTTTGCTTTTGGTGGGTGTCTTACTTATGGTTTCTACTGCTGTGGTAAAACGCCATGACCAAAAATCAACTTGGAGAGAAAAGCATTTATTTATAAGGCTTACACTTCCACATTGTAGTCCATCATTAAAGGAAGTCTGGACAGGAACTCAAACAGGGCAGGAACCTGGAGGCAGGAGCTGATGCAGAGGCAGTGGAGGGGTGCTGCTTACTGGCTTGCTCCTCATGGCTTGCTCAGCCTGCTTTCTTATAGAACCCAGGACCACCAGCCCAGGGATGCCATCACCCAACAGTGGGCTGGGCCCTCCGCCATCAGTCACTAATTAAGAAAATGCCCTACAGCTGGATCTTATGGAAGCATTTTCTCAGTTGAGATTCCCTCCTCTCAGATGACTCTAGCTTGTGTCCAGTTGACATAAAACCAGGCAGCATAGTGGGGTTTGGAGATACAGTCCCTACATCCTAAAATTTATCGTGTCTTCTACATAATGCAAAGTAAATGTAACATATGTAACCCAGTTGATGGTGGTCTATTCACACGTGTGTCCCACTATGACCATAGTCAGGTTTTCATCACTCTAGAGGAAACCATTAATGCTCTTAACTGCAGTCTGTTCCCCCACCTCCAAGAACCACTGACATGGGCTGGGGAGATGGCATGTTGGGTAAAGGCACGGGCCACCGCATCTGAATTTGAACCCGGAACCTGCATGGTGGAAGGACAGCACCAACTCCCAAAAGTTCCATACATGCCCCCCCCCCAATAAATAATTTTTTAAAAAGAAAAGACAGCCAGATGCTTTTGGCATCCTTGTTAAACTGTCTATGTAGGGTCAGTTGACCGGCTTTTGAGGCAGAGGGATGGAACCTCATGTTAGGCAGGTGCTCTATCCCTGGGCTGCATCTATACTCCAAATGTATGCATTTAATTCTGGACTCTTAATTCCGTTTCATTGCTGTGTGTCCTTCCACGGGAGGCATGGGTAGATGGCTCAGATGGCTTGCTGTGCTGAGGCCCAAAGTTCAGATCCCAGATCCTACATCAAATCTCAGGTGTGCATGGCGGCTCGGGTGTCCAGTGTGGCTCTGAAGGTCCGGATGGGATTCCTGAGACAAGCTGGCTACCCACACTAGCCGTGTCAGTGAGCTCTGTGTCCAACTGAAAGCCCTCGCCTCCCTGAAGACAGTGGAAAGCAGTGAAGGAAGGCTTCTGACGTCACCCTCAGGCCTCCACACACCTGTGCCTTCACACACACAAAACACACACATGAACATACCCTACACATCCAAAATACAAAGAAAACAGGGAGGCATGAGCCCTAACACTTCCTTCTTTTTTATAGCTTTTTTTGGCTACTTCGGGTCCTTTGTAATCCCATATGAATTTTAAAATCAGTTTTTCATTTTCTACAAAGAAGTAAACCAGGAAGATGCTGACAGGAATTGTCTTAAGTCAGTGGATCAGTTGGGAGAGCGGACAGCTTACCACTAAGTCTTCCAGTTTGTAAACAGAGGATGCTTCTAGAGTTATTTAGATCTTCCTTGAATCTTTTCAACAATTTTCTTTTTTCCTCCAGGCCTGGTGCTGCATGCCCATAATCCCAGATCTTTGGAGGATGAAGCCAGAGGATGGCTGTGAGTTTGTGGCCAGTCTGGACTACACAGCAGGTCCTAGACTAGTGTGGCTAGATAGCAAAACTTGGTTTTTTTGTTTGTTTGTTTGTTTTTGTTTCTTAATAAAAGAAAATAAACAAGGCAAAACAATGTCTTGTTATTTCCAGAGCAGGAATTTAGCACTTTTTATTGAGAGTTTTTTTCCCCCTTGGTATTTTTTTTTTTTTTTTGGATGCCATTGTTTGGAATGATTGATTCTAATTATTATTGTCGTTATTTTCATAATTTGATTTTTGAATTGCAAATTTCTACACACAGTTATTTTTATCTATTGATCTTGCCTCCAGCAGCCTTCTTGAAAAATGTTGTAATGGATTCATCAGGAGTGCTAATTACCAAATAATAGCATCAGAGAACAGAAGTGGTATGCCTCTTTGATTTTTGCATTTTTTTTCTTCCTTTATTGCCCTGCTTAGAACCATATGATTTGGATAGATGCAGCTGGGGAGACGGCGCAGAGGTTAAAGCGGAGTTTGTGTCCTCAGATCCCAATAAATGCCAAGGGGGTTGCTGGGCCACTTGTAATGCCAGCAGGTAGAGGAGACAGAGCAAGCTGGCTAGCAAGGCTGGCTGGCCAGGTGAGCTCTGGGTTCAAGTAAGGGACCCTGCCTTGATGAATAAGGTAGAGAGTGAGAATGAGAGACCCAGGACATCAGCCTTGGGCCTCCACACATGTGCACGTGTATATACACACATATGCGCTCACATACATGAAAACACACACACCACCATTTGCACATGAGGACAAAGAAAGAAATGGCAAGAACAAACAGCATCGTCTGAGTCTTCATCCTAGGAGGCACGCCGTTATTGATTGTCCTGTTAGTTGTGATTTTCTTTCATAGATGCCTTTCATTAGATTACAAGGGTTCTCTTGTCTTTTGTTTGTTTGTTTGGTTTGGTTTGGTTTGGTTTTTCTAGACAGGGTTTCTCTGTGTAGCTTTGGTGCCTGTCCTAGAACTTACTGTGTAGACCAGGCTGGCCTTGAACTCACAGAGATCCTCCTGCCTCTGCCGCCCAAGTGCTGGGATTAACCACCTCTGGGCCTCTCTTCTGTCCTATTATCCACATATAATGTTTTCATTGTGTAAGGGCATTGAATATTGCCAAGTGCTTCTCCTAGGTCTGTCTGGGTGAGCACGTGGCTTTTGGTTGTTACCACTCTGATCTACCACATCAGAGTATGTAGAGGTCCTTCAGGCAGCCTTCATTGGCATGGCACAGTGCACATATTGTGTGCCCATAACCAAGGCTGTAGTGAAGTTACACAATGCAACACGTCTGAGCCCTGCCAGGAACACCTCAGATAGATTATATGTTTGATTTTGATTTATTTTTAGTCATTGCATTTGGTCCTTGAAACCTTTTATTGCCAAATTTTTCTCAGCCTTCACATTCAGTGGCACCTTATGGGGTTGTGACACACAATTTAAGGAGCTGAGTATTAAGGCCTACAAGATGGTTCAGTGGCTACAGGTACTTGCCACCAAGCCTGATAATATGAGTTTGATCCCTGGGACCCACATGGTTAGAGGCAATAACCAACTCCTCAAAGTTGGCCTCTGACCTTCACACACATGCCTTGATGCACACAGACACATACACACATATACACAAGCACACACATATGTAGACACACACGGAGAAACAAACACAAATAAATTTAATTACAACAATAAAGAAAAACTGGGCATTAGGTCCATTGATTTTCAGATGGTCAATTAACTAAGCTTGCATTCCCGGGATTAACTTCACCCGGTCATGGTGAATGACCTTTCCCGGTCATAGTGAGTGACCCTTCCCGGTCATGGTGAATGTGAGTGACCCTTCCCGGTCATGGTGAATGTGAGTGACCCTTCCCGGTCATGGTGAATGTGAGTGACCCTTCCCGGTCATGGTGAATGTGAGTGACCCTTCCCGGTCATGGTGAATGTGAGTGACCCTTCCCGGTCATGGTGAGTGACCCTTCCCGGTCATGGTGAGTGACCTTTCCCGGTCATGGTGAGTGACCCTTCCCGGTCATGGTGAATGTGAATGACCCTTCCCGGTCATGGTGAATGACCCTTCCCGGTCATGGTGAATGACCCTTTCCGGTCATGGTGAATGACCTTTCCCGGTCATGGTGAGTGACCCTTCCCGGTCATGGTGAATGTGAATGACCCTTCCCGGTCATGGTGAATGACCCTTTCATATGTTGCTGAATTTGGTGTGTGCTGTTTTGTGATGGATTTTTCACTCTGTGTTCATAATGAGAACAGCTCAGGAATTTTATTCTCCCTTGAAGTCTTACTCTGGTTCTGTGCCATGGTAGTGCTGATCTTTTTGAATGCTTTGGGGAATACACCTTCATTTTCTGTCTTCTGAGGAGTTGGTGAAAAATTTTAGATCTTTGCAGAATTCTGCTGTGAAACCATTTGGGTGTGGACTTTTCGTTGTGGGGAATTTTCTCATTGCTTTTCAACCTCTTCGTTACTTGAGTCCGTGTGTGCCTTCTCTTTCTCCTTGACAAATGATATTAGTTACTTTTCTCACAGCAGTGACCAAATACCTGAGCAGAAGTGACTCCAGTGAGGACAGGCTTGTCTGGGCTTGCTGTCTGAGGGGACACAAGCCATCATGGCGGGAAGGGTGTGGCGGCAAGCGCGACAGGAGCTTGCTCACATCTGGACAGATGAGGAAGCAGAGAGCGGAGTGGGAAGAGGCTACAACCTCCTAAGGCCCACCCCCAGCAAGAAAGACCACACCCCTAAAATTCTACAACCTCCCTGAACAGGCCACCACCAGCTTGGACCATAGTAACGGTCTTGCTTTGTAGCTTGAGCTGGCCAGATTCACGGTCCTACCCCCTGAGTGCTGGGACCATAATAACGGTCTTGCTTTGTAGCTTGAGCTGGCCAGATTCACAGTCCTACCCCCTGAGTGCTGGGATGACAGGCCTGTGCCACCACACTCAGCTAAGTGTGTCCCTTTTTGGTTGGCCTGAACTCTCCCAAGCCTTCCCTTCTCTTGTGGAGTTGCTATGATTGAGTTCTTCCTACATGCAGAGCTTTTTTTTTTGGGGGGGGGGGTGTGCACTAACTCACATAATTTTAACAAAAACGTAACCAAGTAGGAAGTGTTATTATTGTGTCAAGAAGAAGTGGAATAACAGGTTAGGGTCACCCACCAAGAACAAGGCTCTGAGCTGGCCAGAGGGCCATGTTGCGCTCTTTGCCTGTCTCCTTCCGGTCAGGCTTGGCCACAGCCTACCTTAGGTCTGACAGGCATAAAATGCTGGGCTCCCACAGAAAAGGGGAAGTGTGGGAAGCACCCTGCAAGGGACTGGGCTCTGGTGCCCAACCCTGCCCTGGTGCCCAGCCCTGCCTTGCCATGTCTCTTTTGTACCAGCTCTGCACAAAGCTCCTCCCTGCCCGGGTGCCTTTGCATCCTTGGAGCACCAAGACCTTCATCCCCGGGCTCTGTATGACTCACCCGTCTCTCCTTCAGAGGAAGAGACTCAACAAGCTGTAAGACAATCGCAGACAGAAATCAGGATTCACCAGACATAGCTCCACATAATTATTCCCGCCTAATGACTTCTGCTCCTTGAGTCCGTCTCCAGCAATGACTGCAATCTTTATCTGCCACTGGAAAGCTGGTAGCCAGGGAGCCCCTGCGGCTGAATGATAGGGCCGGGAAGAAATTTGCAATTCAAGTTAATGGAGTGTTCACAAGCGGCCTGGAGGGTCTCTGGAATGGAGGGTTCTTGTGCAAGGAAATATGGGATCAGAGCTGGCTGGAAGGGGTTGGGGAGGGGGGTCTTCCTCAGGGGTTCATCTCACTTCCCTAGTCATGTTATAGTGTAACAGAAGACACAGCTGAACACCGTGTCTTTAAGAGTTCTGTTATCCTTTAGGGACCTCTGTTCAGGTACAGCCAGATCCTTGACTTCCCCCAGCAAAGAATTTCAGGACAAGGCAATATAGAAACAGACTTGGAGTTTATTTTAAAAAGAGTTTTTGTTTTGTTTGTTTTGTTTTGAGACAAGTTCTCATGTATCTCAGACTGGCCCTGAACTTCTGATCTTCCTGCCCCGACTTGTCAAACAGTGAGACTATGGGTGTGTGCACTATGCCTGGTTTTACACAACGAACTGACGACCTCATGCACGTTAGGGAAGTCCTCTCTCTGAGGTACACTCCCAGCTCAAAAAAAGAGATTTTAAACATGGATTTAAGAACAAGAGTTGCGGCCGGGCGGTGGTGGCGTATGCCTTTAATCCCAGCACTCGGGAGGCAGAGTCAAGCGGGTTTCTGTGAGTTCGAGGCCAGCCTGGCCTACAGAGCAAGATCCAAGACAAACACCAAAACTATACAGAGGAGACTCTGTCTCAAAAAAACAAAAAAAAACAAGAGTTAATACAAGGAGAAGCAGGGCTGTGGAGGCGGCTTGGTAGGTAGGTAGTGTTTGCTGAATAATCATGAAGACTGAGTTTGAACTCCCAGAACATGTATGAAAAGTTAGATGCAGTTGTGAGTGTGCGTAATCCTAATGCTCCCATAGGAGACAGGAGAATCCCCGAAGCTCACAGGCCAGTGAGCCTGGCCTATTGTGTAGATTCTACCTCAAATAAGGTGGAAGGCAAGGACCATCCGCTAAGTCTGTTCTCTGACCGCCGCATGAGCACTGTGGCACACACATGCCCATATTCACACACACGAATGTACACACACGCATACATATGCTCGATAAATAAGTTAGACAGGGAAATGCTCAGGGAAGAACAAAACTCACCGTCCACTCCCTTATGCTGGAGTCGGCTTCTGTGTGACTTTCCTGGCCCTGAAACTACATCCTTAAAGGGATGTTTACAGAGTTGAATGTGATCCTGAGGTACGCCAGACAGAATGACAGCCTGCTAAGGTCACAAAGGTTGCTTGGGCAGTTAGGATGTTTGATTGTAAACAACACTTAGGAATATTGTTCGTGAGAGTTCCAGAAACTAGAGAGGAACCAGGCCATGCTCCGGGTCACATGTACTCAAGCCTTGGGCATGGCTCATTGCTGTATACAAGAAGCAGCCTCTCTGTTGGCATCCTCCGCAGTGAATGTTCACTGTTCTTGAATTTTTGACTACCAGCAGGGTAGTGGCTTCAGCTGTGCGGTTTCCCTTCCCACAGCTCCATGGCCTTCCCTTTCGTGGAGAATCTGACCGTGGCTGAGGTCACAGGGTGTGCCCAATGTGTGCCCAAGGTCATTCAGCAGCTGGGCCAAGCTTGAAAGGAGAACTTCCCCTGGGCCTGCCCCAGACCCAGCAGGTTCCCTTTAAAATCTGAGAACCTCCCTTGGGGACAGGGATGGCTGGGACAAAGTGCTTTCTTGGATTGGGAGTTGTCCCCTGCGGTGAGCTGGGATTGGTGAGTGGTCCCCTGGTGGTCATGTTCCCAGAAGGCTGGCAATGGTGAGCTTTTGTAGCTGAACAGCCCAGGCACCTGCAGTTGGTTGAGGGCCAAGTGCTCTATTAGTCAAGGCTCTCTCGAGCAGTGGTTCTCAACCTTTCTAACGCTGCGACCCTTTAATACTGTTCCTCATGTTGTGGTGACCCCTCCAACCACAAAATCATTTTGCTGCTACTTCATAACTGTTATGGATCATAATGTAAATATCTGATGTGCAAGATACCTGATATGCAAGATATCTGATATGCAACCCCCGAGAAAAGGTCATTTGACACCCCAGAGGCCGTGACCCACAGGTTGAGAACCGCTGCTCTAGAGGAACAGTACTGATAGAATGAATATATATCACAAAGAAGATTCCTTAGACTGGCTTACACAGTAGGACAGTGTTGGCCAATGTCGGCTGGCTGTACTCTGAGAATCCTTTATGTTCAGTATACACAGCTGGATGTGTGAGCAGTCTCAGTCCGGTGCTGAAGGTGTGGAGGGTTCCCAGAGAGATGCTGGGCTTCAGTATACGTCAGAAGGCCAAAAACCTGGCCTCTGATACATAAAGGATGGAGGCAGCATCGGAGCCAGAGTCCACGTACTTGCCAGCGAGGCAGGCAGGCAGGCGGAAGCAGCCCACTCTCAGAGGGTCTCAGCTCCTTGAGTCAGTCTTCCAGGAAATACCCTTAGAGACTCACCCACCCCAAAGTGTGTGTTGACCCCAGATCCAATCAAGTTGACGACCAAGATTAGCCATCACAGACACTAATGGTGCAGTGTCTCAGGAGCTGAGAGGTGGCAGGCTGAGAGGGGGAGAACCACCCCATATTCACACCCCTCAAAGGAGGTGGGGTGCTTGTTCACTGCATCCTGTAGTAACTTTTTTAAGAATTAAAACACTTTTTTAAGATTCATTTTGAGTGTGTGTGTGTGTACGTACCTGGGTGCAGATGCCTGTGGAGTCCAGAAGAGGGCGTCAGATCCCCTTGGAGCAGGAGTTACAGGCATTGGGAGCTTTCTGACATGGATGCTGGGGACAGAACTCAGGTCCTCTACAAGAGCAGTGCACACTCTTAACCACTGAGCCATCGCTCCAGCCTGAATTTGTAAAGGTTTTAGGTTAATACATCAAGTATTTGGTTTTCTCCAAGTGGGTTCCTCAAGGTCGCCATCATACCTGTGTGCCATTGTGCACTGTTCTCATTTGGCTCCCTGTCCCCTTAGCCCTCCCTCTGCCTCCTGCCCACTCCAGCTGGCTCCTGAACCCTTCCTTGCTTAGAGCCTTCTGCTCTCATGTCACGTGGCTCCTGCCCCCCTACTTCTTCCCTCCCTTGGATCCCTTGCTCTCTTGGGCTCCCCTTTCTAGTTTCATCACACTCACATACACACACACACACACACACACACTCACATACACGCACACACATACCTCACCACTACCACCACCCCGCATATACACATGTACATGCACATTCACACATGCACATACACATCCCACCACCACCACCACACCACACACACACAAAACACACATGCACACACACACCCAGCCCCACCCCCAACATACACACACACACACACAGACACACACATTCACACACACATACACCCTTTTCTGAGTCTGGCTCATTTCCAGTTCTTTCCATTTTTTGTGCAAGTCTCATGATTTCATTTTTCTTTCTGATTGCGTAAAATCATGCCTTGTGTACCCTGTGATCTCTTAAAATTCCCCTTTGGTTAACAGCAGTGACTGCAGGAAGCAGGGCCTGGGCTGAGGATTTGCATTTTGGGTGTTCCATTTAGCCTAGAATGACACAGGCATGTCCTGGAGGCTCTTCCTCCTCAGTAAGCCCCTTGGAGCATGGCTCTTGGCCAGGGTTGTGTGGAAGGCAGAATGGGGAAATCGGTGACTGACTGTACACCTGCCTGGTGAGTTCTGCTGCAGCCACCGTGCTGTGTGTTCCGATGCCCTTTCACGGGGTTCCCCTCTTTTCTGCCATCTGCCTGGGTCTTCACCCTCTGAGTGTCAAATCAGGACTCTTGGAACCCACTGAATCTGGGGACTTTGAAACACCTTGAGAAAGTATGGACAAGGTGGAGCACGGGATGCTGAGGTCAGTGAAGCCGGTCTGTATACAACATGGGAGTCAAGTTCCGTGTGTGCCTGTGAACCCGGTATACATGGCTCAAAGAGTGAATGCTAGTGTAAGCTGTGGACCTGAGTGACAGCAATGACCATGATGGGACAGATGACCCGTTCTGGTGTAGGGCGTGGACCAGATGGGCCCAGGGGGTATCTCCGTGCCTCCCTCTGTTTTTCTGTGAACCCAAAACTGCTCTAGAATAAAGTCCATTGAAAATGCATGTGGGGACTGGAGAGATGGCTCAGTGCTTAAGAGCACTTACTGCCCTTTGAAAGGACCCAAGTGCAGTTCCTGCCATGTTAGGATGACCACAACTAACTACCTGTAACTCTGGCTCCAGGGGATCTGATGCCCTCTTGTGGCCTCCATAGGCACGTGCACTAATGTGCATATTCCCACACTAAATGACACGGATCTGGTGGGGAAGTGTGTGGCTTTTCTAGTCTGGATCTTGAATTTTAGGGCTGAGTCTGAACCCAGGGCTGTTTCTTTGTAAAGCACTGTGGTTTAGGCACCTGCTGTATACAACTTCTGACTGGGCATTGATGCAAGGGAATGAAGCTAATGTGTTCCTGACTTTGCCGTGTCCAGCTGACCGGGCTGGGTGGGAGGAGGGCAGACATCCAGTCCTTGACCCACCCCAAGTCTGCAAAGCAAGGGGACCCCCCAGTCCTCCTGTACTTCAGAGCAGATACTGGGGTGGACCGGTGCTTGGTGCAAGGACTACATAGGAATGTGATCATCGCTGTGGATGGAGGGACCATGTGCCAGAAGGGGAAACTGAGATCAGGCTAGGAAGAGGGGCTGTGCTCAGGTGACAGGGCTTTCCAGGTCCCATTCTGGCTGCCTCTTGACTATTGAGTCAATTAGCAGCTTCCCTAAGCCCCACTTTCCCCCTCAAGGAAATGGATGTGACGCTGGACCTCCCTCCTTGGTCTGTCCTGAGGACCTCAGGGGACAAGGACAGCTTTGAGTGAGGTACAAGACTTTTCAGGAACGTTCCCATAATACTGTTCACCTGGAAGGGGACACCAGTCCCCAAGTGGGGAGCCGTCGGGGAAGAGAGAGGTGGCCTTCAGAGCTGGCCCTCTGCAGGGGCTTTGGGTTGCTGGGCATCTTGAAAATTACAGAGCGACTCTTGATGCTGACGGGATATTTCTTTATCTGGCATGGTGAGGGCTTGTGTGCTCTCTGAGTTGGGATGTATTGGGTTTTGTTTTAATGTGCATTGGTGTTTTTGCCTGAATGTATGTCTGTGTGAGGGTTTCAGATCTTAAAGTTACAGAGAGCTGTGAACTGCCATGTGGGTGTTGGGTTTTTGAACCCAGGTCCTCTGGAAGAGCAGTCAGTGCTCTTGACCACTGAACCACCTCTCCAGCCTTGGGATGCATTTTTAGTCAATGTACACATTAGATGTATACATTGTATACACCTTCTGTGTACCCAGCGCTGAGACAGGGAGGCTGGGACAATTGGCTGGGGCAATTCGGCCTTTGAGGAGGCGGCCTGGGGTAAGCCCAGGTAGGGGCCAGACATGGATGCCCCTTTGAGCTTACCCAAACCCAGCCTGGATGTTCCACCAAGCCTCCTAATGACCAGAAGGGACAGAGAGCCAGGCACCACACACACAGCTGCATCTCGGATGGCCCAGAGTCACCCAGTTGAGCCAGGTTTGTGGACTGGAGAGCCATGGCCGTGATCTGTGCCCACACACTGGCTTTGTGAGAATGTAACCCCAGCCGAGCGGGGGCAGTGTCTCAGAGGCTTCTGTTAATGGGAGATTGTAGGACTTGTAAACAGACACACAACCGCAGCCATGCTTGGGTGCAAGTGGAGGGAACATTGTGGGTTCATGCCAGCGTCCCACGTGACCTGTGTTCTTCTCTTCCAGGGGCATGGTCTAGCAGCCCGGTCAAGCCTGTGCATCAGCCCCCAGCAGTTCTGACCCGTGCTCTGTCTTGGCCTCCACTTGGCCCTAGGTAAGTCGCCCTGGGGCCAGTAGGCCTGCAGGTGATTAGGGCTGTGGGTGGAAAGGGGCGACTTTTTGTAGAGACTGTGTGGGGACAGTCTACCCAGCGCTCTCAGGGGACAGGTCAGGAAACTGAGGCTGGGAGGTAAGAAGAACCCTTGTAGGTTCCAGATTCAGCTCTCTTCTTGGTCTGAGAGCATTGTGTGTGCCTGGGTTTGTGCCTGTGAACTTGGCCAGGGAGCAGAGTTGGGAGCTCAGTATAAAAGTACGTGCTGGGCGTGGTGGCGCACGCCTTTAATCCCAGCACCCAGGAGGCAGAGGCAGGCAGATCTCTGTGAGTTCAAGGCCAGCCTGGTCTACAAAGCGAGTTCCAGGACAGGCTCTAAAACTACACAGAGAAACCCTGTCTCTAAAAAAAGAAAAAAGTATGGAATGGAGAACAGAGCCATCCCTCCTGAGGTTCCTTTTATCCTTCTCTTTATACCTTGTGTACCAAGGCCTCCCTTCTTCCTTGCTTTCCCCCAGGCCATACCTCAGAAGGGGAACAGCGCCCAGAGGGAAGGGGTTGGTGTGCCTTGAAATTATCACCAGAATGAGTCAGGCCTTAACCGTGAGGCCAGCATCACCATCTTTGAGAGGTCGTGTGTGTCAGGGTTCTTGCAAGATGCAGGGGGCAGATGTCAAGTGGTACTTCCGTCTGGGCTCTGGTAGACGTAGCTCCCCAGAAACTGAGACCATCAGCTCCCAGCAGACCTGGGTGTGGCTGGGTTTCCCCTCTCCCCGACACCCAAGCTCCCATAGCATTCATAGAGGGATTTCCAGGGCACAGGGTGTCCTCGGGACTTCCTGTGGGTGGAGTAACTTTTCCTGCCTCCATCTTCCGGTGGAGAGGATATCTCCTGCTGCCTATCCTTCGCTCCCCCACTGTACACTGTCAGAAGGAAATACCCAGAAGGGGCCTTTGCCTTGGGAAGAGGGTCTTCGGGTCCCCTCAATAGAAAAAAGGACATAATGGGACATGGAGAGCCGTGCTGGGCTTAAAGAGAGAGAAGCAGTCTCCTGAGTCTGCATGACTGAGCGCCACCTGCAGACATGCTTCCACCCCCAGGGTCTTTGACTCCAGTTGCCACAAGTACACAGGGTCATGGCAGAGTCCTGCTGAGCCTGGGAACTGACGTCTGGAAGCTGGGGCAGACAGAGAGAGGTCAGAGGATGGAAGTTAGAGCCCATGGGGTCTCTTCTCATCTGGAGGCCCCTGGGTGCTTTGGTGCATGGTCAGTGAGTCTTGGGTAGCCAACCACACCCCTGAACTAATGAGGAGGGTCTGGGTCAAGCAGCTCTTTCTAGTGTGATGTCAGAACTTTGCCACGGTGTCAGGGGTCAGGGGATGCACAGTGGGAAGACTCCTGAGGACAGACACCTCCTCCATTCCCACTGTGGAGGACAGCCTATTCAGCAAGCCTGGAGCACAGCCTCCCATCAGCCGCCCGCCCTGGCAGGCAGTGCGCACACACGCTCACCATGTATTGGGAATAAGCTTCCGGGCTGTGGCTTCCAGTGGCAAAGGGAAGCAGAGTGAAGCTTGGGCCCCTAAACTCATTTTCATACGGAGAAAAAAAAATAAAGTTGGAAACAGTTAGGGCAAGAAGGCTGCGTGTTGAGGCTTCCCTTTTGGATAAAGCACTCCACGAAAGCTTCAAGAGATGCTGCTGAGGAAAAAGACGGACGGAGGTTTGTGAGCAAAGGCCCGGAGGCAGCCGTAGGAATGGACACGGAGGCAGCGGGAGATCTGTGTGGTTGGAGAGGATGAAAAAATGGGTCAGCAGGTGTGTGTGTGTAGGTATGAGTCACAGGCTCAGCGAGGATAGCACGTACAGTCTGCAGCTCAAAGCTCACCGAGGACCGAACAGCGGCTCTGGGTTTTGTAGATAGTGACCTCTGCTTACAGGTTTCAAAGATCAATGTTGCTCATAGAGGCCTGTTTGGCTGGTAGCAGCGGCAGCTAAAACAGTGGTTCTCAACCTGTGGATAGCACACACACACCCCGAATTGCATGTCTGATACCCTGCATATCAGATATTTATATTGTGATTCATAACAGTAGCAAAATTACAGTTATGAAGTAGCAACAAAAATAATTTATTGGCTGGAGGTCACCACACCATGAGGAACTGTTTTAAAGGGTTGCAGCATTAGGAAGGTTGAGAAACACTGTTCTAGAAGAGTCTAGGTTAATGGCTGGAGACTGGGTGTGCTATTGGACTTAGTGCAACTAAGCCGAACCCCTCTGTGATGATCCCCACCTTGGGATGACCAGCTCATCTTAGATGACCCTGGCCTTCCTGGAGTAGACCCCTCCCATGGACCCACACGGTTACAGGGTAGGGTATAGTGAAGGGTAATCTTCCCTGTGTTGAAAGTCGAGGCTTATTTTTAGCACAACAGTGACTTGGCACTATCAATTCCTGTGGGTGTCTTCCCCCACCTTATTTAGGAAGGTCATGTCTAGAGAGCTGTGCAGGCAGTTGGGAGACCACACACAATGACGGTGCACTTTGGCCCGCTCATCCGTCAACCGTGGAATTCTCGGAGGGATGGGAACCACTGTCCTCACCCGCTACAGGGGGAGCCTGCCTCCTGTCTGCTTTAAAACAGGTTCAGGGCCGGGCAGTGGTGGCGCACGCCTTTAATCCCAGCACTCGGGAGGCAGAGCCAGGTGGATCTCTATGAGTTCGAGGCCAGCCTGGGCTACAGAGAGAGTTCCAGGAAAGGCACAAAGCTACACAGAGAAACCCTGTCTCGGGGGTGGGGGTGTGTGGGGGGTGGGGGGTGGGGACGGACAAGTTCAGTGTGAGTGGATGCCCTGGGCCACCAGCAAGCAAGTCCAGCCTGGATCTTGGCCAGTTGGAGAGCAACTTAACTGCCAGTCACCTGGGTTCAGTGACCCAAATAGACCAGAACAAGGTGTACTACAGCAGACCTGTGTGCACAGGAGGGCTGGATTCTCTGAGCCAGCTCACACACCTCCCGCTTACATCCTGGCCTCTCCAGGTGGGGTCCACATCCGTCCTTCCCCCTACCCCTTCTTCCCTGGCTCACCCTGGGCACATGTCCCTGAGTCCCTGGGACAGCCCAAATTTCACATTTCTCTGTAGTTGATCTTTTGAATGGTCTTGGACTTCCGAAACCCAGTGTGTCAATTTTCAGGCTGGAAATTGTTCTTTTAAAAATGTTAAGCAGCGCTGTTTACTGGGGAGAAAGGTCATGAGGCATGAGCCACGACAAAACCCAGTATTAGAGCTTTATGGGGGGGCGGGGGCGTGACATAAAAGAAGCATGTGCAGAGAACAGAGAGAGAGAGAGTGAGTGTAGAAAGAGCAGAGAGGAGGAGTCTGTGTCCGGCTTTTTAAGGATTCCCGTGCACATGTGCAGGTAGGCTCACGCCAGGCATGCGCTGATTGCGTGACCGCGCTGCGTGATCGCAGTGATGACACAAGACCTAAGACCCCTTGCTTAGCTGCTGAACCACACATGTGCCGTCATGGAGCTCGAGTGGCAGCAGAATCCTAACAGAAATACCGAGAACACAGGAGCCATGTAATCGTTTGCCTGGTGGCAGTTGCTGGGATCTCCAGGAAGCCCACTCTTTGGCTAGAGTTAAGATTGTGGCCGCCGGGCGGTGGTGGCGCACGCCTTTAATCCCAGCACTCGGGAAGCAGAGCCAGGCGGATCTCTGTGAGTTTGAGGCCAGCCTGGACTACCAAGTGAGTTCCAGGAAAGGCGCAAAGCTACACAGAGAAACCCTGTCTCGAAAACCAAAAAAAAAAAAAAAAAAAAAGACTGTGGCTCAGAAAGGGTGGGCTGGGGGTATAGCTCCGTTGGTAGAGTGTTTGCGTAGCATGCATGAAGCTCTGGGCTCCATCCCTAGCATGAACCTGCACAGGCCTGTAGTCCTAGAACTTACGAGGTGGAGGCAGGAGGATCAGAAACTCAAGGTCGTCTTCAGCTGCATAGCATGTTGGAGGCCTGTCTGGGAAAAGTGAGATCCTGTTATAAAGAGGCGGCAGGGGCTAGTGGGGGATGGGAAGAGGGGGGACACAGGCTGGACCAGACCATACATGGGTGACTGGTGCAGAAGCATGGGTGGGTGAGGACTATGCTTGTGGGCCACAGAGCTACCATCAGTGGCTGAATCTTCAGGGGCAGCAGCCTGTTCGCTCCCTCCCTGACTTCCTTCCTCCCTTGAAACAATTACTGTGGCCTTCCTGTGTTTGGTTGTATGTTAATTGGTCATGTGATCAGTCCCAGCTGTGCCCTGGGGGGTGGGGGGAGGGGGGATGATGGACAATGGGTTCATCTTGAACCTCAACCTCTGCCCACCACCTGCTTGGACGTGACCAGGCAGAACAGGCGTAGGCTCCACGTAGAAGGAGAGGGCCCAGGGCCTCTCCTGTGCAACCCACAGGGAGCATTTCGCACAGCTGTGCATTCCCCTTGCTTTGCTCTGGGATTTCACAGAGTAGGTATTCAGTCAGTGCCTGTCGCTGGGGCTTCACAGACAGGGTTGCGCATGGCTCCGAGGCTTCTGGCCCCGTGATATCTGAATGGGAAAAAAGGACATGACTTCTCCTGGATATGGTGGAGGAGGTTTATTGTAGATATGAGGAACAGCAGAGCCAGGGACATCTGGAAGAGTCCAGGGTGAACATAACCCTGAGCTGGACCATGTGAAGAGAGGTGGGATCCGGGAGGGGACAGCCAGACCAAGAAGCCAGGAAGATAAAGGGTAGGACCAATAAAGGGCTGGATTATATAGGGAAGGGCAGCCCATCCTCTGGGCTGGAGAAGTTTAGGGTAGGGGGTAGGATACGTCAGCCACAAAGGCCCTATAACAGGTAGGGACTTCGGGATTCTGGAAGAACCGCTTTGATATGTTAAATAGGTACCTCAGCCATTTTTTCCAGGGTTTCCAATAATATCAAGACTCAAAATGTGCAAAGGTGGCTTTTCTGAGCTGCCCACATGATTCCTTATAAACGTGTTCCCAACTAGACTATGGCTGCTGTGGCCTCTCAGGGGCCGCTGCAGGTACATCTCATTCTCGCCCCGCCCCACCCCAGTGCTATCTGCAGGGATGGGAGGGAATGATGTTTTAATGACCATGACTTACTGATTTTATTTCTTCCCAAGACATTACACATGAGTCAAATAGCTCCTGAGGTGATTCCCTGGAGGTTTTCTTCTGATCTTAAAAAAAAAAAAAGATTTTGTGAAGTGGGTAGGGGAGCTCTGCTTGCCGCCTCCAATCTACAAGCTCCATTGGGGGGCACCTATCACAGGGGTACCTTGCCCTGAAGACAGAACCGTGTGTTAAACCACAGCCATAATATTTAAGTTGGCATTTCTTTGTTTGCGTCTTTCTACCCAGGGCACATTATTACAATGTGGTCTAAGCTCATTCACTTGGGGCACATGAATTCAGATGCCCCAGTCCACTGGGGAGCCATGAGGTGGGGATCTAGACATCACTCAGGCAGGGGCCTGGGCGAAATGTAGCTTTCTGCTATCGACTGGGAGGGCGAGAAAGGGACATTCTATATCTAGAAGGGAAATAGAGTGCTCAGGTACCTTAGGAGCCTGCCCTGTGGCCAGGATACATTTTAGAGCAGAGGATCTACCTGCTTAGGCACGGAGCTGCCCAGAAGCCTTGGGAGGGAGGTAAATGTGTCAAGGGAGGCCCTCCCAGACCTTTCTGAGGCTGGCAGTGATCAGGGTAGCGGAGCTGGTGCCGGCATTTTAATCCGTCGTTACAAACGTCTCTACATCTCAGGCCTGAACGCTGTAGCGTTTCACCCAGATTGTGTAAACTTGAACCAACAACCTTCAAGAAATGAATAGAATGCCTTGGGGCTGATGGCATTTATTTCCTCTTTCTTCCCCTCCTCTTCACATCCCTTGTTCGTTCATTTATCCTCTCAGGTTGTTCTGTACTGTTCTAGACTGTTCTGTGCTGTTCTATGCCTGTTCTGTTGAGTAGTACTGTGGACCGTGAGTCATTCCTCATCCCCCTTAGTGCTCCTGGAAAGAGAACAGGCCCCAAGCAGAAACAGAGACTTCTGGTCTCCAAACCTGCGTCTACGAGCTCTTGAAAAATTACCTGCTGTGAGGGGCTCTTGTACCCCAGGAGAAAACCCTGAGTCTGACCCCAGGAACCCTCCCCCCCTCAGGTTGATACACCCCAGGTAACTAACACATTCCCATGCTCTCTCACTTTCATAGCTGCATGCCTTTGAGCACCCTGGGGCTCCCTCTGCGCATCCTCTTCCCTGGACATCAGTCAGCCTTCTTTCTCCCCAGCTGCCCAAGGTTACGGCCAAACCCATGCACACCTGGTAACAGTGCAAACAGCAGGGGAAGAAGTGGATGAATAAGTGAACTCACCATAATCTTGTAAGAATAGTGCGTTCCAAGGGGAAATCCTACCCAGTCCGACCTGGTGCTCTGCGGACTTCTCCTAACAGCTGTTTCTCTTGGGCTGTCACTGGGGCCGGGGGGGGGGGGGGGGGGGGGGATGGAAGACTGTGGGCAGTCAGTGAGACAATACCTCATGGTGTGAGGGGTGGGTGAGTGTGTGCATGTGCACACGCGTGTGCATGCTATACAATGTGTGTCACAGACTGAGGGTCCCTATCCCTCACCATAGGGTCCTATTCCCAAGCAGTAGGCACACCCCGACCTTAGAGAAGGGGCCTTCCTCCTCCTGAAGCCCTTGCTGCTTGGGCCCTGGACTAGACCTTCCCCTTAGCCAGTGAGAGCCTCCGCCATCCATGCCCTGCTTTTGCCTGACAGCATCCTTCCTTCCTTCTGCTCATTTCCTCTTTGAAGTACAGGAGTTAGAACATCCACGGCCCCACCCACCCCAGGGATGTGTGCAGATCATTGTGACCCCAGGCTCTCGGCCTGCACAGGACACGCAGGGTTCTTAATGCTATTGCACTAGGTATGACCGGCAAGAGCAGCTTTCTGGGCCTGCGGCTTCCCGCCGCTCAGTACTCTGATG